>NW_026737438.1:0-40945 GCF_949786415.1 Peromyscus eremicus | reverse complement strand
CTTAGCAGAAAACAACTCTTGCTCGTAGGACCAGAAACTGCATGGGATTCAACTCCGTTTAGGACTGGGAAACAAACGCTAGCTCGCCTTGCAAGAAACACACTCTGCTTTTGAGAAAACAGCACTCTTCTACTCTCCTGTGTTTCCTATAGGGCCAGAACAGTGAGCTTGCTCAGAACAAAAGAACTGTGCTTCCTACACACACGGGGCATATCTAGTTCAACTCTGCTTAGGAAACTGACAAGAACAGTAGCTTCTCTTCAGTCCAATACACTGTACTTGCTGGGAACAGACGCGAGTGCTATTTGCACTGTGTATGGCAATGGGAGCGCAATAGTGACTCTTCTTAGCAGAAAACAACTCTTGCTCGTAGGACCAGAAACTGCATGGGATTTCAACTCCGTTTAGGACTGGGAAACAAACGCTAGCTCGCCTTGCAAGAAACACACTCTGCTTTTGAGAAAATAGCACTCTTCTACTCTCCTGTGTTTCCTATAGGGCCAGAACAGTGAGCTTGCTCAGAACAAAAGAACTGTGCTTCCTACACACACGGGGCATATCTAGTTCAACTCTGCTTAGGAAACTGACAAGAACAGTAGCTTCTCTTCAGTCCAATACACTGTACTTGCAAGGGAACAGACGCGAGTGCTATTTGCACTGTGTATGGCAATGGGAGCGCAATAGTGACTCTTCTTAGCAGAAAACAACTCATGCTCGCTAGGACCAGAAACTGCATGGGATTCAACTCCGTTTAGGACTGGGAAACAAACGCTAGCTCGCCTTGCAAGAAACACACTCTGCTTTTGAGAAAACAGCACTCTTCTACTCTCCTGTGTTTCCTATAGGCCAGAACAGTGAGCTTGTTCAGAACAAAAGAACTGTGCTTCCTACACACAGCGGGGCATATCTAGTTCAGACTCTGCTTAGGAAACTGACAAGAACAGTAGCTTCTCTTCAGTCCAATACACTGTACTTGCTCGGGAACAGACGCGAGTGCTATTTGCACTGTGTATGGCAATGCGAGCGCAATAGTGACTCTTCTTAGCAGAAAACAACTCTTGCTCGTAGGACCAGAAACTGCATGGGATTCAACTCCGTTTAGGACTGGGAAACAAACGCTAGCTCGCCTTGCAAGAAACACACTCTTGCTTTTGAGAAAACAGCACTCTTCTACTCTCCTGTGTTTCCCTATAGGGCCAGAACAGGGAGCTTGCTCAGAACAAAAGAACTTTGCTTCCTACAACACACGGGGCATATCTAGTTCAACTCTGCTTAGGAAGCTGACAAGAACAGTAGCTTCTCTTGCAGTCCAATACACTGTAATTGCTGGGGAACAGACGCGAGTGCTATTTGCACTGTGTATGGCAATGGGAGCGCATAGTGACTCTTCTTAGCAGAAAACGACTCTTGCTCGTAGGACCAGAAACTGCATGGGATTCAACTCCGTTTAGGACTGGGAAACAAACGCTAGCTCGCCTTGCAAGAAACACACTCTGCTTTTGAGAAAACAGCACTCTTCTACTCTCCTGTGTTCCTATAGGGCCAGAACAGTGAGCTTGCTCAGAACAAAAGAACTGTGCTTCCTACACACACGGGGCATATCTAGTTCAACTCTGCTTAGGAAACTGACAAGAACAGTAGCTTCTCTTCAGTCCAATACACTGTACTTGCTGGAAACAGACGCGAGTTGCTATTTGCACTGTGTATGGCAAAGGGAGCGCAATAGTGACTCTTCTTAGCAGAAAACAACTCTTGCTCGTAGGACCAGAAACTGCATGGGATTCAACTCCGTTAGGACTGGGAAACAAACGCTAGCTCGCCTTGCAAGAAACACACTCTGCTTTTGAGAAAACAGCACTCTTCTACTCTCCTGTGTTTCCTATAGGGCCAGAACAGTGAGCTTGCTCAGAACAAAAGAACTGTGCTTCCTACACACACGGGGCATATCTAGTTCAACTCTGCTTAGGAAACTGACAAGAACAGTAGCTTCTCTTCAGTCCAATACACTGTACTTTCTGGGAACAGACGTGAGTGCTATTTGCACTGTGTATGGCAATGGCGAGCGCAATAGTGACTCTTCTTAGCAGAAAACAACTCTTGCTCGTAGGACCAGAAACTGCATGGGATTCAACTCCGTTTAGGACTGGGAAACAAACGCTAGCTCGCCTTGCAAGAAACACACTCTGCTTTTGAGAAAACAGCACTCTTCTACTCTCCTGTGTTTCCTATAGGGCCAGAACAGTGAGCTTGCTCAGAACAAAAGAACTGTGCTTCCTACACACACGGGGCATATCTAGTTCAACTCTGCTTAGGAAACTGACAAGAACAGTAGCTTCTCTTCAGTCCAATACACTGTACTTGCTCGGGAACAGACGCGAGTGCTATTTGCACTGTGTATGGCAATGGCGGAGCGCAATAGTGACTCTTCTTAGCAAAAAACAACTCTTGCTCGTAGGACCAGAAACTGCATGGGATTCAACTCCGTTTAGGACTGGGAAACAAACGCTAGCTCGCCTTGCAAGAAACACACTCTGCTTTTTGAGAAAACAGCACTCTTCTACTCTCCTGTGTTTTCCTATAGGGCCAGAACAGTGAGCTTGCTCAGAACAAAAGAACTGTGCTTCCTACACACACGGGGCATATCTAGTTCAACTCTGCTTAGGAAACTGACAAGAACAGTAGCTTCTCTTCAGTCCAATACACTGTACTTGCTGGGAACAGACGCGAGTGCTATTTGCACTGTGTATGGCAATGGGAGCGCAAATAGTGACTCTTCTTAGCAGAAAACAACTCTTGCTCGTAGGACCAGAAACTGCATGGGATTCAACTCCGTTTAGGACTGGGAAACAAACGCTAGCTCGCCTTGCAAGAAACACACTCTGCTTTTGAGAAAACAGCACTCTTCTACTCTCCTGTGTTTCCTATAGGGCCAGAACAGTGAGCTTGCTCAGAACAAAAGAACTGTGCTTCCTACACACACGGGGCATATCTAGTTCAACTCTGCTTAGGAAACTGACAAGAACAGTAGCTTCTCTTCAGTCCAATACACTGTACTTGCTGGGAACAGACGGCGAGTGCTATTTGCACTGTGTATGGCAATGGGAGCGCAATAGTGACTCTTCTTAGCAGAAAACAACTCTTGCTCGTAGGACCAGAAACTGCATGGGATTCAACTCCGTTTAGGACTGGGAAACAAACGCTAGCTCGCCTTGCAAGAAACACACTCTGCTTTTGAGAAAACAGCACTCTTCTACTCTCCTGTGTTTCCTATAGGGCCAGAACAGTGAGCTTGCTCAGAACAGAAGAACTGTGCTTCCTACACACACGGGGCATATCTAGTTCAACTCTGCTTAGGAAACTGACAGGAACAGTAGCTTCTCTTCAGTCCAATACACTGTACTTGCTGGGAACAGACGCGAGTGCTATTTGCACTGTGTATGGCAATGGGAGCGCAATAGTGACTCTTCTTAGCAGAAAACAACTCTTGCTCGTAGGACCAGAAACTGCATGGGATTCAACTCCGTTTAGGACTGGGAAACAAACGCTAGCTCGCCTTGCAAGAAACACACTCTGCTTTTGAGAAAACAGCACTCTTCTACTCTCCTGTGTTTTCCTATAGGGCCAGAACAGTGAGCTTGCTCAGAACAAAAGAACTGTGCTTCCTACACACACGGGGCATATCTAGTTCAACTCTGCTTAGGAAACTGACAAGAACAGTAGCTTCTCTTCAGTCCAATACACTGTACTTGCTGGGAACAGACGCGAGTGCTATTTGCACTGTGTATGGCAAAGGGAGCGCAATAGTGACTCTTCTTAGCAGAAAACAACTCTTGCTCGTAGGACCAGAAACTGCATGGGATTCAACTCCGTTTAGGGACTGGGAAACAAACGCTAGCTCGCCTTGCAAGAAACACACTCTGCTTTTGAGAAAACAGCACTCTTCTACTCTCCTGTGTTTCCTATAGGGCCAGAACAGTGAGCTTGCTCAGAACAAAAGAACTGTGCTTCCTACACACACGGGGCATATCTAGTTCAACTCTGCTTAGGAAACTGACAAGAACAGTAGCTTCTCTTCAGTCCAATACACTGTACTTGCTGGGAACAGACGCGAGTGCTATTTGCACTGTGTATGGCAATGGGAGCGCAATAGTGACTCTTCTTAGCAGAAAACAACTCTTGCTCGTAGGACCAGAAACTGCATGGGATTCAACTCCGTTTAGGACTGGGAAACAAACGCTAGCTCGCCTTGCAAGAAACACACTCTGCTTTTGAGAAAATAGCACTCTTCTACTCTCCTGTGTTTCCTATAGGGCCAGAACAGTGAGCTTGCTCAGAACAAAAGAACTGTGCTTCCTACACACACGGGGCATATCTAGTTCAACTCTGCTTAGGAAACTGACAAGAACAGTAGCTTCTCTTCAGTCCAATACACTGTACTTGCTGGGAACAGACGCGAGTGCTATTTGCACTGTGTATGGCAATGGGAGCGCAATAGTGACTCTTCTTAGCAGAAAACAACTCTTGCTCGTAGGACCAGAAACTGCATGGGATTCAACTCCGTTTAGGACTGGGAAACAAACGCTAGCTCGCCTTGCAAGAAACACACTCTGCTTTTGAGAAAACAGCACTCTTCTACTCTCCTGTGTTTCCTATAGGGCCAGAACAGTGAGCTTGTTCAGAACAAAAGAACTGTGCTTCCTACACACACGGGGCATATCTAGTTCAACTCTGCTTAGGAAACTGACAAGAACAGTAGCTTCTCTTCAGTCCAATACACTGTACTTGCTGGGAACAGACGCGAGTGCTATTTGCACTGTGTATGGCAATGGGCGAGCGCAATAGTGACTCTTCTTAGCAGAAAACAACTCTTGCTCGTAGGACCAGAAACTGCATGGGATTCAACTCCGTTTAGGACTGGGAAACAAACGCTAGCTCGCCTTGCAAGAAACACACTCTGCTTTTGAGAAAACAGCACTCTTCTACTCTCCTGTGTTTCCTATAGGGCCAGAACAGTGAGCTTGCTCAGAACAAAAGAACTGTGCTTCCTACACACACGGGGCATATCTAGTTCAACTCTGCTTAGGAAGATGACAAGAACAGTAGCTTCTCTTCAGTCCAATACACTGTAATTGCTGGGAACAGACGCGAGTGCTATTTGCACTGTGTATGGCAATGGCGAGCGCAATAGTGACTCTTCTTAGCAGAAAACGACTCTTGCTCGTAGGACCAGAAACTGCATGGGATTCAACTCCGTTTAGGACTGGGAAACAAACGCTAGCTCGCCTTGCAAGAAACACACTCTGCTTTTGAGAAAAACAGCACTCTTCTACTCTCCTGTGTTTCCTATAGGGCCAGAACAGTGAGCTTGCTCAGAACAAAAGAACTGTGCTTCCTACACACACGGGGCATATCTAGTTCAACTCTGCTTAGGAAACTGACAAGAACAGTAGCTTCTCTTCAGTCCAATACACTGTACTTGCTGGAAACAGACGCGAGTGCTATTTGCACTGTGTATGGCAAAGGGAGGCGCAATAGTGACTCTTCTTAGCAGAAAACAACTCTTGCTCGTAGGACCAGAAACTGCATGGGATTCAAACTCCGTTTAGGACTGGGAAACAAACGCTAGCTCGCCTTGCAAGAAACACACTCTGCTTTTGAGAAAACAGCACTCTTCTACTCTCCTGTGTTTCCTATAGGGCCAGAACAGTGAGCTTGCTCAGAACAAAAGAACTGTGCTTCCTACACACACGGGGCATATCTAGTTCAACTCTGCTTAGGAAACTGACAAGAACAGTAGCTTCTCTTCAGTCCAATACACTGTACTTTCTGGAACAGACGTGAGTGCTATTTGCACTGTGTATGGCAATGGCGAGCGCAATAGTGACTCTTCTTAGCAGAAAACAACTCTTGCTCGTAGGACCAGAAACTGCATGGGATTCAACTCCGTTTAGGACTGGGAAACAAACGCTAGCTCGCCTTGCAAGAAACACACTCTGCTTTTGAGAAAACAGCACTCTTCTACTCTCCTGTGTTTCCTATAGGGCCAGAACAGTGAGCTTGCTCAGAACAAAAGAACTGTGCTTCCTACACACACGGGGCATATCTAGTTCAACTCTGCTTAGGAAACTGACAAGAACAGTAGCTTCTCTTCAGTCCAATACACTGTACTTGCTGGGAACAGACGCGAGTGCTATTTGCACTGTGTATGGCAATGGGAGCGCAATAGTGACTCTTCTTAGCAGAAAACAACTCTTGCTCGTAGGACCAGAAACTGCATGGGATTCAACTCCGTTTAGGACTGGGAAAACAAACGCTAGCTCGCCTTGCAAGAAACACACTCTGCTTTTGAGAAAACAGCACTCTTCTACTCTCCTGTGTTTCCTATAGGGCCAGAACAGTGAGCTTGCTCAGAACAAAAGAACTGTGCTTCCTTACACACACGGGGCATATCTAGTTCAACTCTGCTTAGGAAACTGACAAGAACAGTAGCTTCTCTTCAGTCCAATACACTGTACTTGCTGGGAACAGACGCGAGTGCTATTTGCACTGTGTATGGCAATGGGAGCGCAATAGTGACTCTTCTTAGCAGAAAACAACTCTTGCTCGTAGGACCAGAAACTGCATGGGATTCAACTCCGTTTAGGACTGGCAAACAAACGCTAGCTCGCCTTGCAAGAAACACACTCTGCTTTTGAGAAAACAGCACTCTTCTACTCTCCTGTGTTTCCTATAGGGCCAGAACAGTGAGCTTGCTCAGAACAAAAGAACTGTGCTTCCTACACACACGGGGCATATCTAGTTCAACTACTGCTTAGGAAACTGACAAGAACAGTAGCTTCTCTTCAGTCCAATACACTGTACTTGCTGGGAACAGACGCCCGAGTGCTATTTGCACTGTGTATGGCAATGGGAGCGCAATAGTGACTCTTCTTAGCAGAAAACAACTCTTGCTCGTAGGACCAGAAACTGCATGGGATTCAACTCCGTTTAGGACTGGGAAACAAACGCTAGCTCGCCTTGCAAGAAACACACTCTGCTTTTGAGAAAACAGCACTCTTCTACTCTCCTGTGTTTCCTATAGGGCCAGAACAGTGAGCTTGCTCAGAACAGAAGAACTGTGCTTCTTACACACACGGGGCATATCTAGTTCAACTCTGCTTAGGAAACTGACAGGAACAGTAGCTTCTCTTCAGTCCAATACACTGTACTTGCTGGGAACAGACGCGAGTGCTATTTGCACTGTGTATGGCAATGGGAGCGCAATAGTGACTCTTCTTAGCAGAAAACAACTCTTGCTCGTAGGACCAGAAACTGCATGGGATTCAACTCCGTTTAGGACTGGGAAACAAACGCTAGCTCGCCTTGCAAGAAACACACTCTGCTTTTGAGAAAACAGCACTCTTCTACTCTCCTGTGTTTCCTATAGGGCCAGAACAGTGAGCTTGCTCAGAACAAAAGAACTGTGCTTCCTACACACACGGGGCATATCTAGTTCAACTCTGCTTAGGAAACTGACAAGAACAGTAGCTTCTCTTCAGTCCAATACACTGTACTTGCTGGGAACAGACGCGAGTGCTATTTGCACTGTGTATGGCAATGGGAGCGCAATAGTGACTCTTCTTAGCAGAAAACAACTCTTGCTCGTAGGACCAGAAACTGCATGGGATTCAACTCCGTTTAAGACTGGGAAACAAACGCTAGCTCGCCTTGCAAGAAACACACTCTGCTTTTGAGAAAACAGCACTCTTCTACTCTCCTGTGTTTCCTATAGGGCCAGAACAGTGAGCTTGCTCAGAACAAAAGAACTGTGCTTCCTACACACACGGGGCATATCTAGTTCAACTCTGCTTAGGAAACTGACAAGAACAGTAGCTTCTCTTCAGTCCAATACACTGTACTTGCTGGGAACAGACGCGAGTGCTATTTGCACTGTGTATGGCAATGGGAGCGCAATAGTGACTCTTCTTAGCAGAAAACAACTCTTGCTCGTAGGACCAGAAACTGCATGGGATTCAACTCCGTTTAGGACTGGGTAAGAAATGCTAGCTCGCCTTGCAAGAAACACACTCTGCTTTTGAGAAAACAGCACTCTTCTACTCTCCTGTGTTTCCTATAGGGCCAGAACAGTGAGCTTGCTCAGAACAAAAGAACTGTGCTTCCTACACACACGGGGCATATCTAGTTCAACTCTGCTTAGGAAACTGACAAGAACAGTAGCTTCTCTTCAGTCCAATACACTGTACTTGCTGGGAACAGACGCGAGTGCTATTTGCACTGTGTATGGCAAAGGGAGCGCAATAGTGACTCTTCTTAGCAGAAAACAACTCTTGCTCGTAGGACCAGAAACTGCATGGGATTCAACTCCGTTTAGGACTGGGAAACAAACGCTAGCTCGCCTTGCAAGAAACACACTCTGCTTTTGAGAAAACAGCACTCTTCTACTCTCCTGTGTTTCCTATAGGGCCAGAACAGTGAGCTTGCTCAGAACAAAAGAACTGTGCTTCCTACACACACGGGGCATATCTAGTTCAACTCTGCTTAGGAAACTGACAAGAACAGTAGCTTCTCTTCAGTCCAATACACTGTACTTGCTGGGAACAGACGCGAGTGCTATTTGCACTGTGTATGGCAATGGGAGCGCAATAGTGACTCTTCTTAGCAGAAAACAACTCTTGCTCGTAGGACCAGAAACTGCATGGGATTCAACTCCGTTTAGGACTGGGAAACAAACGCTAGCTCGCCTTGCAAGAAACACACTCTGCTTTTGAGAAAACAGCACTCTTCTACTCTCCTGTGTTTCCTCTAGGGCCAGAACAGTGAGCTTGCTCAGAACAAAAGAACTGTGCTTCCTACACACACGGGGCATATCTAGTTCAACTCTGCTTAGGAAACTGACAAGAACAGTAGCTTCTCTTCAGTCCAATACACTGTACTTGCTGGGAACAGACGCGAGTGCTATTTGCACTGTGTATGGCAATGGGAGCGCAATAGTGACTCTTCTTAGCAGAAAACAACTCTTGCTCGTAGGACCAGAAAGTGCATGGGATTCAACTCCGTTTAGGACTGGGAAACAAACGCTAGCTCGCCTTGCAAGAAACACACTCTGCTTTTGAGAAAACAGCACTCTTCTACTCTCCTGTGTTTCCTATAGGGCCAGAACAGTGAGCTTGCTCAGAACAAAAGAACTGTGCTTCCTACACACACGGGGCATATCTAGTTCAACTCTGCTTAGGAAACTGACAAGAACAGTAGCTTCTCTTCAGTCCAATACACTGTACTTGCTGGGAACAGACGCGAGTGCTATTTGCACTGTGTATGGCAATGGGAGCGCAATAGTGACTCTTCTTAGCAGAAAACAACTCTTGCTCGTAGGACCAGAAACTGCATGGGATTCAACTCCGTTTAGGACTGGGAAACAAACGCTAGCTCGCCTTGCAAGAAACACACTCTGCTTTTGAGAAAACAGCACTCTTCTACTCTCCTGTGTTTCTTATAGGGCCAGAACATTGAGCTTACGCAGAACAAAAGAACTGTGCTTCCTACACACACGGGGCATATCTAGTTCAACTCTGCTTAGGAAACTGACAAGAACAGTAGCTTCTCTTCAGTCCAATACACTGTACTTCCTGGGAACAGACGCGAGTGCTATTTGCACTGTGTATGGCAAAGGGAGCGCAATAGTGACTCTTCTTAGCAGAAAACAACTCTTGCTCGTAGGACCAGAAACTGCATGGGATTCAACTCCGTTTAGGACTGGGAAACAAACGCTAGCTCGCCTTGCAAGAAACACACTCTGCTTTTGAGAAAACAGCACTCTTCTACTCTCCTGTGTTTCCTATAGGGCCAGAACAGGGAGCTTGCTCAGAACAAAAGAACTGTGCTTCCTACACACACGGGGCATATCTAGTTCAACTCTGCTTAGGAAACTGACAAGAACAGTAGCTTCTCTTCAGTCCAATACACTGTAATTGCTGGGAACAGACGCCAGTGCTATTTGCACTGTGTATGGCAATGGGAGCGCAATAGTGACTCTTCTTAGCAGAAAACAACTCTTGCTCGTAGGACCAGAAACTGCATGGGATTCAACTCCGTTTAGGACTGGGAAACAAACGCTAGCTCGCCTTGCAAGAAACACACTCTGCTTTTGAGAAAACAGCACTCTTCTACTCTCCTGTGTTTCCTCTAGGGCCAGAACAGTGAGCTTGCTCAGAACAAAAGAACTGTGCTTCCTACACACACGGGGCATATCTAGTTCAACTCTGCTTAGGAAACTGACAAGAACAGTAGCTTCTCTTCAGTCCAATACACTGTAATTGCTGGGAACAGACGCGAGTGCTATTTGCACTGTGTATGGCAATGGGAGCGCAATAGTGACTCTTCTTAGCAGAAAACAACTCTTGCTCGTAGGACCAGAAACTGCATGGGATTCAACTCCGTTTAGGACTGGGAAACAAACGCTAGCTCGCCTTGCAAGAAACACACTCTGCTTTTGAGAAAACAGCACTCTTCTACTCTCCTGTGTTTCCTATAGGGCCAGAACAGGGAGCTTGCTCAGAACAAAAGAACTGTGCTTCCTACACACACGGGGCATATCTAGTTCAACTCTGCTTAGGAAACTGACAAGAACAGTAGCTTCTCTTCAGTCCAATACACTGTAATTGCTGGGAACAGACGCAAGTGCTATTTGCACTGTGTATGGCAATGGGAGCGCAATAGTGACTCTTCTTAGCAGAAAACAACTCTTGCTCGTAGGACCAGAAACTGCATGGGATTCAACTCCGTTTAGGACTGGGAAACAAACGCTAGCTCGCCTTGCAAGAAACACACTCTGCTTTTGAGAAAACAGCACTCTTCTACTCTCCTGTGTTTCCTATAGGGCCAGAACAGTGAGCTTGCTCAGAACAAAAGAACTGTGCTTCCTACACACACGGGGCATATCTAGTTCAACTCTGCTTAGGAAACTGACAAGAACAGTAGCTTCTCTTCAGTCCAATACACTGTACTTGCTGGGAACAGACGCGAGTGCTATTTGCACTGTGTATGGCAATGGGAGCGCAATAGTGACTCTTCTTAGCAGAAAACAACTCTTGCTCGTAGGACCAGAAACTGCATGGGATTCAACTCCGTTTAGGACTGGGAAACAAACGCTAGCTCGCCTTGCAAGAAACACACTCTGCTTTTGAGAAAACAGCACTCTTCTACTCTCCTGTGTTTCCTATAGGGCCAGAACAGTGAGCTTGCTCAGAACAGAAGAACTGTGCTTCCTACACACACGGGGCATATCTAGTTCAACTCTGCTTAGGAAACTGACAGGAACAGTAGCTTCTCTTCAGTCCAATACACTGTACTTGCTGGGAACAGACGCGAGTGCTATTTGCACTGTGTATGGCAATGGGAGCGCAATAGTGACTCTTCTTAGCAGAAAACAACTCTTGCTCGTAGGACCAGAAACTGCATGGGATTCAACTCCGTTTAGGACTGGGAAACAAACGCTAGCTCGCCTTGCAAGAAACACACTCTGCTTTTGAGAAAACAGCACTCTTCTACTCTCCTGTGTTTCCTATAGGGCCAGAACAGTGAGCTTGCTCAGAACAAAAGAACTGTGCTTCCTACACACACGGGGCATATCTAGTTCAACTCTGCTTAGGAAACTGACAGGAACAGTAGCTTCTCTTCAGTCCAATACACTGTACTTGCTGGGAACAGACGCGAGTGCTATTTGCACTGTGTATGGCAATGGGAGCGCAATAGTGACTCTTCTTAGCAGAAAACAACTCTTGCTCGTAGGACCAGAAACTGCATGGGATTCAACTCCGTTTAGGACTGGGAAACAAACGCTAGCTCGCCTTGCAAGAAACACACTCTGCTTTTGAGAAAACAGCACTCTTCTACTCTCCTGTGTTTCCTATAGGGCCAGAACAGTGAGCTTGCTCAGAACAAAAGAACTGTGCTTCCTACACACACGGGGCATATCTAGTTCAACTCTGCTTAGGAAACTGACAAGAACAGTAGCTTCTCTTCAGTCCAATACACTGTACTTGCTGGGAACAGACGCGAGTGCTATTTGCACTGTGTATGGCAATGGGAGCGCAATAGTGACTCTTCTTAGCAGAAAACAACTCTTGCTCGTAGGACCAGAAACTGCATGGGATTCAACTCCGTTTAAGACTGGGAAACAAACGCTAGCTCGCCTTGCAAGAAACACACTCTGCTTTTGAGAAAACAGCACTCTTCTACTCTCCTGTGTTTCCTCTAGGGCCAGAACAGTGAGCTTGCTCAGAACAAAAGAACTGTGCTTCCTACACACACGGGGCATATCTAGTTCAACTCTGCTTAGGAAACTGACAAGAACAGTAGCTTCTCTTCAGTCCAATACACTGTACTTGCTGGGAACAGACGCGAGTGCTATTTGCACTGTGTATGGCAATGGGAGCGCAATAGTGACTCTTCTTAGCAGAAAACAACTCTTGCTCGTAGGACCAGAAACTGCATGGGATTCAACTCCGTTTAGGACTGGGTAAGAAATGCTAGCTCGCCTTGCAAGAAACACACTCTGCTTTTGAGAAAACAGCACTCTTCTACTCTCCTGTGTTTCCTATAGGGCCAGAACAGTGAGCTTGCTCAGAACAAAAGAACTGTGCTTCCTACACACACGGGGCATATCTAGTTCAACTCTGCTTAGGAAACTGACAAGAACAGTAGCTTCTCTTCAGTCCAATACACTGTACTTGCTGGGAACAGACGCGAGTGCTATTTGCACTGTGTATGGCAAAGGGAGCGCAATAGTGACTCTTCTTAGCAGAAAACAACTCTTGCTCGTAGGACCAGAAACTGCATGGGATTCAACTCCGTTTAGGACTGGGAAACAAACGCTAGCTCGCCTTGCAAGAAACACACTCTGCTTTTGAGAAAACAGCACTCTTCTACTCTCCTGTGTTTCCTATAGGGCCAGAACAGTGAGCTTGCTCAGAACAAAAGAACTGTGCTTCCTACACACACGGGGCATATCTAGTTCAACTCTGCTTAGGAAACTGACAAGAACAGTAGCTTCTCTTCAGTCCAATACACTGTACTTGCTGGGAACAGACGCGAGTGCTATTTGCACTGTGTATGGCAATGGGAGCGCAATAGTGACTCTTCTTAGCAGAAAACAACTCTTGCTCGTAGGACCAGAAACTGCATGGGATTCAACTCCGTTTAGGACTGGGAAACAAACGCTAGCTCGCCTTGCAAGAAACACACTCTGCTTTTGAGAAAACAGCACTCTTCTACTCTCCTGTGTTTCCTATAGGGCCAGAACAGTGAGCTTGCTCAGAACAAAAGAACTGTGCTTCCTACACACACGGGGCATATCTAGTTCAACTCTGCTTAGGAAACTGACAAGAACAGTAGCTTCTCTTCAGTCCAATACACTGTACTTGCTGGGAACAGACGCGAGTGCTATTTGCACTGTGTATGGCAATGGGAGCGCAATAGTGACTCTTCTTAGCAGAAAACAACTCTTGCTCGTAGGACCAGAAACTGCATGGGATTCAACTCCGTTTAGGACTGGGAAACAAACGCTAGCTCGCCTTGCAAGAAACACACTCTGCTTTTGAGAAAACAGCACTCTTCTACTCTCCTGTGTTTCTTATAGGGCCAGAACATTGAGCTTACTCAGAACAAAAGAACTGTGCTTCCTACACACACGGGGCATATCTAGTTCAACTCTGCTTAGGAAACTGACAAGAACAGTAGCTTCTCTTCAGTCCAATACACTGTACTTCCTGGGAACAGACGCGAGTGCTATTTGCACTGTGTATGGCAAAGGGAGCGCAATAGTGACTCTTCTTAGCAGAAAACAACTCTTGCTCGTAGGACCAGAAACTGCATGGGATTCAACTCCGTTTAGGACTGGGAAACAAACGCTAGCTCGCCTTGCAAGAAACACACTCTGCTTTTGAGAAAACAGCACTCTTCTACTCTCCTGTGTTTCCTATAGGGCCAGAACAGTGAGCTTGCTCAGAACAAAAGAACTGTGCTTCCTACACACACGGGGCATATCTAGTTCAACTCTGCTTAGGAAACTGACAAGAACAGTAGCTTCTCTTCAGTCCAATACACTGTAATTGCTGGGAACAGACGCGAGTGCTATTTGCACTGTGTATGGCAATGGGAGCGCAATAGTGACTCTTCTTAGCAGAAAACAACTCTTGCTCGTAGGACCAGAAACTGCATGGGATTCAACTCCGTTTAGGACTGGGAAACAAACGCTAGCTCGCCTTGCAAGAAACACACTCTGCTTTTGAGAAAACAGCACTCTTCTACTCTCCTGTGTTTCCTATAGGGCCAGAACAGTGAGCTTGCTCAGAACAAAAGAACTGTGCTTCCTACACACACGGGGCATATCTAGTTCAACTCTGCTTAGGAAACTGACAAGAACAGTAGCTTCTCTTCAGTCCAATACACTGTACTTGCTGGGAACAGACGCGAGTGCTATTTGCACTGTGTATGGCAATGGGAGCGCAATAGTGACTCTTCTTAGCAGAAAACAACTCTTGCTCGTAGGACCAGAAACTGCATGGGATTCAACTCCGTTTAGGACTGGGAAACAAACGCTAGCTCGCCTTGCAAGAAACACACTCTGCTTTTGAGAAAACAGCACTCTTCTACTCTCCTGTGTTTCCTATAGGGCCAGAACAGTGAGCTTGCTCAGAACAAAAGAACTGTGCTTCCTACACACACGGGGCATATCTAGTTCAACTCTGCTTAGGAAACTGACAAGAACAGCAGCTTCTCTTCAGTCCAATACACTGTAATTGCTGGGAACAGACGCGAGTGCTATTTGCACTGTGTATGGCAATGGGAGCGCAATAGTGACTCTTCTTAGCAGAAAACAACTCTTGCTCGTAGGACCAGAAACTGCATGGGATTCAACTCCGTTTAGGACTGGGAAACAAACGCTAGCTCGCCTTGCAAGAAACACACTCTGCTTTTGAGAAAACAGCACTCTTCTACTCTCCTGTGTTTCCTATAGGGCCAGAACAGGGAGCTTGCTCAGAACAAAAGAACTGTGCTTCCTACACACACGGGGCATATCTAGTTCAACTCTGCTTAGGAAACTGACAAGAACAGTAGCTTCTCTTCAGTCCAATACACTGTAATTGCTGGGAACAGACGCAAGTGCTATTTGCACTGTGTATGGCAATGGGAGCGCAATAGTGACTCTTCTTAGCAGAAAACAACTCTTGCTCGTAGGACCAGAAACTGCATGGGATTCAACTCCGTTTAGGACTGGGAAACAAACGCTAGCTCGCCTTGCAAGAAACACACTCTGCTTTTGAGAAAACAGCACTCTTCTACTCTCCTGTGTCTCCTATAGGGCCAGAACAGTGAGCTTGCTCAGAACAAAAGAACTGTGCTTCCTACACACACGGGGCATATCTAGTTCAACTCTGCTTAGGAAACTGACAAGAACAGTAGCTTCTCTTCAGTCCAATACACTGTAATTGCTGGGAACAGACGCGAGTGCTATTTGCACTGTGTATGGCAATGGGAGCGCAATAGTGACTCTTCTTAGCAGAAAACGACTCTTGCTCGTAGGACCAGAAACTGCATGGGATTCAACTCCGTTTAGGACTGGGAAACAAACGCTAGCTCGCCTTGCAAGAAACACACTCTGCTTTTGAGAAAACAGCACTCTTCTACTCTCCTGTGTTTCCTATAGGGCCAGAACAGTGAGCTTGCTCAGAACAAAAGAACTGTGCTTCCTACACACACGGGGCATATCTAGTTCAACTCTGCTTAGGAAACTGACAAGAACAGTAGCTTCTCTTCAGTCCAATACACTGTACTTGCTGGGAACAGACGCGAGTGCTATTTGCACTGTGTATGGCAATGGGAGCGCAATAGTGACTCTTCTTAGCAGAAAACAACTCTTGCTCGTAGGACCAGAAACTGCATGGGATTCAACTCCGTTTAGGACTGGGAAACAAACGCTAGCTCGCCTTGCAAGAAACACACTCTGCTTTTGAGAAAACAGCACTCTTCTACTCTCCTGTGTTTCCTATAGGACCAGAACAGTGAGCTTGCTCAGAACAAAAGAACTGTGCTTCCTACACACACGGGGCATATCTAGTTCAACTCTGCTTAGGAAACTGACAAGAACAGTAGCTTCTCTTCAGTCCAATACACTGTACTTGCTGGGAACAGACGCGAGTGCTATTTGCACTGTGTATGGCAATGGGAGCGCAATAGTGACTCTTCTTAGCAGAAAACAACTCTTGCTCGTAGGACCAGAAACTGCATGGGATTCAACTCCGTTTAGGACTGGGAAACAAACGCTAGCTCGCCTTGCAAGAAACACACTCTGCTTTTGAGAAAACAGCACTCTTCTACTCTCCTGTGTTTCCTATAGGGCCAGAACAGGGAGCTTGCTCAGAACAAAAGAACTGTGCTTCCTACACACACGGGGCATATCTAGTTCAACTCTGCTTAGGAAACTGACAAGAACAGTAGCTTCTCTTCAGTCCAATACACTGTACTTGCTGGGAACAGACGCGAGTGCTATTTGCACTGTGTATGGCAATGGGAGCGCAATAGTGACTCTTCTTAGCAGAAAACAACTCTTGCTCGTAGGACCAGAAACTGCATGGGATTCAACACCGTTTAGGACTGGGAAACAAACGCTAGCTCGCCTTGCAAGAAACACACTCTGCTTTTGAGAAAACAGCACTCTTCTACTCTCCTGTGTTTCTTATAGGGCCAGAACATTGAGCTTACTCAGAACAAAAGAACTGTGCTTCCTACACACACGGGGCATATCTAGTTCAACTCTGCTTAGGAAACTGACAAGAACAGTAGCTTCTCTTCAGTCCAATACACTGTAATTGCTGGGAACAGACGCCAGTGCTATTTGCACTGTGTATGGCAATGGGAGCGCAATAGTGACTCTTCTTAGCAGAAAACAACTCTTGCTCGTAGGACCAGAAACTGCATGGGATTCAACTCCGTTTAGGACTGGGAAACAAACGCTAGCTCGCCTTGCAAGAAACACACTCTGCTTTTGAGAAAACAGCACTCTTCTACTCTCCTGTGTTTCCTATAGGGCCAGAACAGGGAGCTTGCTCAGAACAAAAGAACTGTGCTTCCTACACACACGGGGCATATCTAGTTCAACTCTGCTTAGGAAACTGACAAGAACAGTAGCTTCTCTTCAGTCCAATACACTGTAATTGCTGGGAACAGACGCAAGTGCTATTTGCACTGTGTATGGCAATGGGAGCGCAATAGTGACTCTTCTTAGCAGAAAACAACTCTTGCTCGTAGGACCAGAAACTGCATGGGATTCAACTCCGTTTAGGACTGGGAAACAAACGCTAGCTCGCCTTGCAAGAAACACACTCTGCTTTTGAGAAAACAGCACTCTTCTACTCTCCTGTGTTTCCTATAGGGCCAGAACAGTGAGCTTGCTCAGAACAAAAGAACTGTGCTTCCTACACACACGGGGCATATCTAGTTCAACTCTGCTTAGGAAACTGACAAGAACAGTAGCTTCTCTTCAGTCCAATACACTGTACTTGCTGGGAACAGACGCGAGTGCTATTTGCACTGTGTATGGCAATGGGAGCGCAATAGTGACTCTTCTTAGCAGAAAACAACTCTTGCTCGTAGGACCAGAAACTGCATGGGATTCAACTCCGTTTAGGACTGGGAAACAAACGCTAGCTCGCCTTGCAAGAAACACACTCTGCTTTTGAGAAAACAGCACTCTTCTACTCTCCTGTGTTTCTTATAGGGCCAGAACATTGAGCTTACTCAGAACAAAAGAACTGTGCTTCCTACACACACGGGGCATATCTAGTTCAACTCTGCTTAGGAAACTGACAAGAACAGTAGCTTCTCTTCAGTCCAATACACTGTACTTCCTGGGAACAGACGCGAGTGCTATTTGCACTGTGTATGGCAAAGGGAGCGCAATAGTGACTCTTCTTAGCAGAAAACAACTCTTGCTCGTAGGACCAGAAACTGCATGGGATTCAACTCCGTTTAGGACTGGGAAACAAACGCTAGCTCGCCTTGCAAGAAACACACTCTGCTTTTGAGAAAACAGCACTCTTCTACTCTCCTGTGTTTCCTATAGGGCCAGAACAGTGAGCTTGCTCAGAACAAAAGAACTGTGCTTCCTACACACACGGGGCATATCTAGTTCAACTCTGCTTAGGAAACTGACAAGAACAGTAGCTTCTCTTCAGTCCAATACACTGTAATTGCTGGGAACAGACGCGAGTGCTATTTGCACTGTGTATGGCAATGGGAGCGCAATAGTGACTCTTCTTAGCAGAAAACAACTCTTGCTCGTAGGACCAGAAACTGCATGGGATTCAACTCCGTTTAGGACTGGGAAACAAACGCTAGCTCGCCTTGCAAGAAACACACTCTGCTTTTGAGAAAACAGCACTCTTCTACTCTCCTGTGTTTCCTATAGGGCCAGAACAGTGAGCTTGCTCAGAACAAAAGAACTGTGCTTCCTACACACACGGGGCATATCTAGTTCAACTCTGCTTAGGAAACTGACAAGAACAGTAGCTTCTCTTCAGTCCAATACACTGTACTTGCTGGGAACAGACGCGAGTGCTATTTGCACTGTGTATGGCAATGGGAGCGCAATAGTGACTCTTCTTAGCAGAAAACAACTCTTGCTCGTAGGACCAGAAACTGCATGGGATTCAACTCCGTTTAGGACTGGGAAACAAACGCTAGCTCGCCTTGCAAGAAACACACTCTGCTTTTGAGAAAACAGCACTCTTCTACTCTCCTGTGTTTCCTATAGGGCCAGAACAGTGAGCTTGCTCAGAACAAAAGAACTGTGCTTCCTACACACACGGGGCATATCTAGTTCAACTCTGCTTAGGAAACTGACAAGAACAGCAGCTTCTCTTCAGTCCAATACACTGTAATTGCTGGGAACAGACGCGAGTGCTATTTGCACTGTGTATGGCAATGGGAGCGCAATAGTGACTCTTCTTAGCAGAAAACAACTCTTGCTCGTAGGACCAGAAACTGCATGGGATTCAACTCCGTTTAGGACTGGGAAACAAACGCTAGCTCGCCTTGCAAGAAACACACTCTGCTTTTGAGAAAACAGCACTCTTCTACTCTCCTGTGTTTCCTATAGGGCCAGAACAGGGAGCTTGCTCAGAACAAAAGAACTGTGCTTCCTACACACACGGGGCATATCTAGTTCAACTCTGCTTAGGAAACTGACAAGAACAGTAGCTTCTCTTCAGTCCAATACACTGTAATTGCTGGGAACAGACGCAAGTGCTATTTGCACTGTGTATGGCAATGGGAGCGCAATAGTGACTCTTCTTAGCAGAAAACAACTCTTGCTCGTAGGACCAGAAACTGCATGGGATTCAACTCCGTTTAGGACTGGGAAACAAACGCTAGCTCGCCTTGCAAGAAACACACTCTGCTTTTGAGAAAACAGCACTCTTCTACTCTCCTGTGTCTCCTATAGGGCCAGAACAGTGAGCTTGCTCAGAACAAAAGAACTGTGCTTCCTACACACACGGGGCATATCTAGTTCAACTCTGCTTAGGAAACTGACAAGAACAGTAGCTTCTCTTCAGTCCAATACACTGTAATTGCTGGGAACAGACGCGAGTGCTATTTGCACTGTGTATGGCAATGGGAGCGCAATAGTGACTCTTCTTAGCAGAAAACGACTCTTGCTCGTAGGACCAGAAACTGCATGGGATTCAACTCCGTTTAGGACTGGGAAACAAACGCTAGCTCGCCTTGCAAGAAACACACTCTGCTTTTGAGAAAACAGCACTCTTCTACTCTCCTGTGTTTCCTATAGGGCCAGAACAGTGAGCTTGCTCAGAACAAAAGAACTGTGCTTCCTACACACACGGGGCATATCTAGTTCAACTCTGCTTAGGAAACTGACAAGAACAGTAGCTTCTCTTCAGTCCAATACACTGTACTTGCTGGGAACAGACGCGAGTGCTATTTGCACTGTGTATGGCAATGGGAGCGCAATAGTGACTCTTCTTAGCAGAAAACAACTCTTGCTCGTAGGACCAGAAACTGCATGGGATTCAACTCCGTTTAGGACTGGGAAACAAACGCTAGCTCGCCTTGCAAGAAACACACTCTGCTTTTGAGAAAACAGCACTCTTCTACTCTCCTGTGTTTCCTATAGGACCAGAACAGTGAGCTTGCTCAGAACAAAAGAACTGTGCTTCCTACACACACGGGGCATATCTAGTTCAACTCTGCTTAGGAAACTGACAAGAACAGTAGCTTCTCTTCAGTCCAATACACTGTACTTGCTGGGAACAGACGCGAGTGCTATTTGCACTGTGTATGGCAATGGGAGCGCAATAGTGACTCTTCTTAGCAGAAAACAACTCTTGCTCGTAGGACCAGAAACTGCATGGGATTCAACTCCGTTTAGGACTGGGAAACAAACGCTAGCTCGCCTTGCAAGAAACACACTCTGCTTTTGAGAAAACAGCACTCTTCTACTCTCCTGTGTTTCCTATAGGGCCAGAACAGGGAGCTTGCTCAGAACAAAAGAACTGTGCTTCCTACACACACGGGGCATATCTAGTTCAACTCTGCTTAGGAAACTGACAAGAACAGTAGCTTCTCTTCAGTCCAATACACTGTACTTGCTGGGAACAGACGCGAGTGCTATTTGCACTGTGTATGGCAATGGGAGCGCAATAGTGACTCTTCTTAGCAGAAAACAACTCTTGCTCGTAGGACCAGAAACTGCATGGGATTCAACACCGTTTAGGACTGGGAAACAAACGCTAGCTCGCCTTGCAAGAAACACACTCTGCTTTTGAGAAAACAGCACTCTTCTACTCTCCTGTGTTTCTTATAGGGCCAGAACATTGAGCTTACTCAGAACAAAAGAACTGTGCTTCCTACACACACGGGGCATATCTAGTTCAACTCTGCTTAGGAAACTGACAAGAACAGTAGCTTCTCTTCAGTCCAATACACTGTAATTGCTGGGAACAGACGCCAGTGCTATTTGCACTGTGTATGGCAATGGGAGCGCAATAGTGACTCTTCTTAGCAGAAAACAACTCTTGCTCGTAGGACCAGAAACTGCATGGGATTCAACTCCGTTTAGGACTGGGAAACAAACGCTAGCTCGCCTTGCAAGAAACACACTCTGCTTTTGAGAAAACAGCACTCTTCTACTCTCCTGTGTTTCCTATAGGGCCAGAACAGGGAGCTTGCTCAGAACAAAAGAACTGTGCTTCCTACACACACGGGGCATATCTAGTTCAACTCTGCTTAGGAAACTGACAAGAACAGTAGCTTCTCTTCAGTCCAATACACTGTAATTGCTGGGAACAGACGCAAGTGCTATTTGCACTGTGTATGGCAATGGGAGCGCAATAGTGACTCTTCTTAGCAGAAAACAACTCTTGCTCGTAGGACCAGAAACTGCATGGGATTCAACTCCGTTTAGGACTGGGAAACAAACGCTAGCTCGCCTTGCAAGAAACACACTCTGCTTTTGAGAAAACAGCACTCTTCTACTCTCCTGTGTTTCCTATAGGGCCAGAACAGTGAGCTTGCTCAGAACAAAAGAACTGTGCTTCCTACACACACGGGGCATATCTAGTTCAACTCTGCTTAGGAAACTGACAAGAACAGTAGCTTCTCTTCAGTCCAATACACTGTACTTGCTGGGAACAGACTCGAGTGCTATTTGCACTGTGTATGGCAATGGGAGCGCAATAGTGACTCTTCTTAGCAGAAAACAACTCTTGCTCGTAGGACCAGAAACTGCATGGGATTCAACTCCGTTTAGGACTGGGAAACAAACGCTAGCTCGCCTTGCAAGAAACACACTCTGCTTTTGAGAAAACAGCACTCTTCTACTCTCCTGTGTTTCCTATAGGGCCAGAACAGTGAGCTTGCTCAGAACAAAAGAACTGTGCTTCCTACACACACAGGGCATATCTAGTTCAACTCTGCTTAGGAAACTGACAAGAACAGTAGCTTCTCTTCAGTCCAATACACTGTAATTGCTGGGAACAGACGCGAGTGCTATTTGCACTGTGTATGGCAATGGGAGCGCAATAGTGACTCTTCTTAGCAGAAAACAACTCTTGCTCGTAGGACCAGAAACTGCATGGGATTCAACTCCGTTTAGGACTGGGAAACAAACGCTAGCTCGCCTTGCAAGAAACACACTCTGCTTTTGACAAAACAGCACTCTTCTACTCTCCTGTGTTTCCTATAGGGCCAGAACAGTGAGCTTGCTCAGAACAAAAGAACTGTGCTTCCTACACACACGGGGCATATCTAGTTCAACTCTGCTTAGGAAACTGACAAGAACAGTAGCTTCTCTTCAGTCCAATACACTGTACTTGCTGGGAACAGACGCGAGTGCTATTTGCACTGTGTATGGCAAAGGGAGCGCAATAGTGACTCTTCTTAGCAGAAAACAACTCTTGCTCGTAGGACCAGAAACTGCATGGGATTCAACTCCGTTTAGGACTGGGTAACAAACGCTAGCTCGCCTTGCAAGAAACACACTCTGCTTTTGAGAAAACAGCACTCTTCTACTCTCCTGTGTTTCCTATAGGGCCAGAACAGTGAGCTTGCTCAGAACAAAAGAACTGTGCTTCCTACACACACGGGGCATATCTAGTTCAACTCTGTTTAGGAAACTGACAAGAACAGTAGCTTCTCTTCAGTCCAATACACTGTACTTCCTGGGAACAGACGCGAGTGCTATTTGCACTGTGTATGGCAAAGGGAGTGCAATAGTGACTCTTCTTAGCAGAAAACAACTCTTGCTCGTAGGACCAGAAACTGCATGGGATTCAACTCCTTTTAGGACTGGGAAACAAACGCTAGCTCGCCTTGCAAGAAACACACTCTGCTTTTGAGAAAACAGCACACTTCTACTCTCCTGTGTCTCCTATAGGGCCAGAACAGTGAGCTTGCTCAGAACAAAAGAACTGTGCTTCCTACACACACGGGGCATATCTAGTTCAACTCTGCTTAGGAAACAGACAAGAACAGTAGCTTCTCTTCCGTCCAATACACTGTACTTGCTGGGAACAGACGCGAGTGCTATTTGCACTGTGTATGGCAATTGGAGCTCAATAGTGACTCTTCTTTGGAGAAAACAACTCTTGCTAGTAGGAGCAGAAACTGCATGGGATTCAACTCCGTTTAGGACTGGGAAACAAACGCTAGCTCGCCTTGCAAGAAACACACTCTGCTTTTGAGAAAAGAGCACTCTTCTACTCTCCTGTGTTTCCTATAGGGCCAGAACAGTGAGCTTGCTCAGAACAAAAGAACTGTGCTTCCTACACACACGGGGCACATCTAGTTCAACTCTGCTTAGGAAACTGACAAGAACAGTAGCTTCTCTTCAGTCCAATACACTGTACTTCCTGGGAACAGACGCGAGTGCTATTTGCACTGTGTATGGCAAAGGGAGCGCAATAGTGACTCTTCTTAGCAGAAAACAACTCTTGCTCGTAGGACCAGAAACTGCATGGGATTCAACTCCGTTTAGGACTGGGAAACAAACGCTAGCTCGCCTTGCAAGAAACACACTCTGCTTTTGAGAAAACAGCACTCTTCTACTCTCCTGTGTTTCCTCTAGGGCCAGAACAGTGAGCTTGCTCAGAACAAAAGAACTGTGCTTCCTACACACACGGGGCATATCTAGTTCAACTCTGCTTAGGAAACTGACAAGAACAGTAGCTTCTCTTCAGTCCAATACACTGTACTTGCTGGGAACAGACGCGAGTGCTATTTGCACTGTGTATGGCAATGGGAGCGCAATAGTGACTCTTCTTAGCAGAAAACAACTCTTGCTCGTAGGACCAGAAACTGCATGGGATTCAACTCCGTTTAGGACTGGGAAACAAACGCTAGCTCGCCTTGCAAGAAACACACTCTGCTTTTGAGAAAACAGCACTCTTCTACTCTCCTGTGTTTCCTATAGGGCCAGAACAGTGAGCTTGCTCAGAACAAAAGAACTGTGCTTCCTACACACACGGGGCATATCTAGTTCAACTCTGCTTAGGAAACTGACAAGAACAGTAGCTTCTCTTCAGTCCAATACACTGTACTTGCTGGGAACAGACGCGAGTGCTATTTGCACTGTGTATGGCAATGGGAGCGCAATAGTGACTCTTCTTAGCAGAAAACAACTCTTGCTCGTAGGACCAGAAACTGCATGGGATTCAACTCCGTTTAGGACTGGGAAACAAACGCTAGCTCGCCTTGCAAGAAACACACTCTGCTTTTGAGAAAACAGCACTCTTCTACTCTCCTGTGTTTCCTATAGGGCCAGAACAGTGAGCTTGCTCAGAACAAAAGAACTGTGCTTCCTACACACACGGGGCATATCTAGTTCAACTCTGCTTAGGAAACTGACAAGAACAGTAGCTTCTCTTCAGTCCAATACACTGTACTTGCTGGGAACAGACGCGAGTGCTATTTGCACTGTGTATGGCAATGGGAGCGCAATAGTGACTCTTCTTAGCAGAAAACAACTCTTGCTCGTAGGACCAGAAACTGCATGGGATTCAACTCCGTTTAGGACTGGGAAACAAACGCTAGCTCGCCTTGCAAGAAACACACTCTGCTTTTGAGAAAACAGCACTCTTCTACTCTCCTGTGTTTCCTATAGGGCCAGAACAGTGAGCTTGCTCAGAACAAAAGAACTGTGCTTCCTACACACACGGGGCATATCTAGTTCAACTCTGCTTAGGAAACTGACAAGAACAGTAGCTTCTCTTCAGTCCAATACACTGTACTTGCTGGGAACAGACGCGAGTGCTATTTGCACTGTGTATGGCAATGGGAGCGCAATAGTGACTCTTCTTAGCAGAAAACAACTCTTGCTCGTAGGACCAGAAACTGCATGGGATTCAACTCCGTTTAGGACTGGGAAACAAACGCTAGCTCGCCTTGCAAGAAACACACTCTGCTTTTGAGAAAACAGCACTCTTCTACTCTCCTGTGTTTCCTATAGGGCCAGAACAGTGAGCTTGCTCAGAACAAAAGAACTGTGCTTCCTACACACACGGGGCATATCTAGTTCAACTCTGCTTAGGAAACTGACAAGAACAGTAGCTTCTCTTCAGTCCAATACACTGTACTTGCTGGGAACAGACGCGAGTGCTATTTGCACTGTGTATGGCAAAGGGAGCGCAATAGTGACTCTTCTTAGCAGAAAACAACTCTTGCTCGTAGGACCAGAAACTGCATGGGATTCAACTCCGTTTAGGACTGGGAAACAAACGCTAGCTCGCCTTGCAAGAAACACACTCTGCTTTTGAGAAAACAGCACTCTTCTACTCTCCTGTGTTTCCTATAGGGCCAGAACAGTGAGCTTGCTCAGAACAAAAGAACTGTGCTTCCTACACACACGGGGCATATCTAGTTCAACTCTGCTTAGGAAACTGACAAGAACAGTAGCTTCTCTTCAGTCCAATACACTGTACTTGCTGGGAACAGACGCGAGTGCTATTTGCACTGTGTATGGCAATGGGAGCGCAATAGTGACTCTTCTTAGCAGAAAACAACTCTTGCTCGTAGGACCAGAAACTGCATGGGATTCAACTCCGTTTAAGACTGGGAAACAAACGCTAGCTCGCCTTGCAAGAAACACACTCTGCTTTTGAGAAAACAGCACTCTTCTACTCTCCTGTGTTTCCTCTAGGGCCAGAACAGTGAGCTTGCTCAGAACAAAAGAACTGTGCTTCCTACACACACGGGGCATATCTAGTTCAACTCTGCTTAGGAAACTGACAAGAACAGTAGCTTCTCTTCAGTCCAATACACTGTACTTGCTGGGAACAGACGCGAGTGCTATTTGCACTGTGTATGGCAATGGGAGCGCAATAGTGACTCTTCTTAGCAGAAAACAACTCTTGCTCGTAGGACCAGAAAGTGCATGGGATTCAACTCCGTTTAGGACTGGGAAACAAAGGCTAGCTCGCCTTGCAAGAAACGCACTCTGCTTTTGAGAAAACAGCACTCTTCTACTCTCCTGTGTTTCCTATAGGGCCAGAACAGTGAGCTTGCTCAGAACAAAAGAACTGTGCTTCCTACACACACGGGGCATATCTAGTTCAACTCTGCTTAGGAAACTGACAAGAACAGTAGCTTCTCTTCAGTCCAATACACTGTACTTGCTGGGAACAGACGCGAGTGCTATTTGCACTGTGTATGGCAATGGGAGCGCAATAGTGACTCTTCTTAGCAGAAAACAACTCTTGCTCGTAGGACCAGAAACTGCATGGGATTCAACTCCGTTTAGGACTGGGAAACAAACGCTAGCTCGCCTTGCAAGAAACACACTCTGCTTTTGAGAAAACAGCACTCTTCTACTCTCCTGTGTTTCTTATAGGGCCAGAACATTGAGCTTACTCAGAACAAAAGAACTGTGCTTCCTACACACACGGGGCATATCTAGTTCAACTCTGCTTAGGAAACTGACAAGAACAGTAGCTTCTCTTCAGTCCAATACACTGTACTTCCTGGGAACAGACGCGAGTGCTATTTGCACTGTGTATGGCAAAGGGAGCGCAATAGTGACTCTTCTTAGCAGAAAACAACTCTTGCTCGTAGGACCAGAAACTGCATGGGATTCAACTCCGTTTAGGACTGGGAAACAAACGCTAGCTCGCCTTGCAAGAAACACACTCTGCTTTTGAGAAAACAGCACTCTTCTACTCTCCTGTGTTTCCTATAGGGCCAGAACAGTGAGCTTGCTCAGAACAAAAGAACTGTGCTTCCTACACACACGGGGCATATCTAGTTCAACTCTGCTTAGGAAACTGACAAGAACAGTAGCTTCTCTTCAGTCCAATACACTGTAATTGCTGGGAACAGACGCCAGTGCTATTTGCACTGTGTATGGCAATGGGAGCGCAATAGTGACTCTTCTTAGCAGAAAACAACTCTTGCTCGTAGGACCAGAAACTGCATGGGATTCAACTCCGTTTAGGACTGGGAAACAAACGCTAGCTCGCCTTGCAAGAAACACACTCTGCTTTTGAGAAAACAGCACTCTTCTACTCTCCTGTGTTTCCTATAGGGCCAGAACAGTGAGCTTGCTCAGAACAAAAGAACTGTGCTTCCTACACACACGGGGCATATCTAGTTCAACTCTGCTTAGGAAACTGACAAGAACAGTAGCTTCTCTTCAGTCCAATACACTGTAATTGCTGGGAACAGACGCGAGTGCTATTTGCACTGTGTATGGCAATGGGAGCGCAATAGTGACTCTTCTTAGCAGAAAACAACTCTTGCTCGTAGGACCAGAAACTGCATGGGATTCAACTCCGTTTAGGACTGGGAAACAAACGCTAGCTCGCCTTGCAAGAAACACACTCTGCTTTTGAGAAAACAGCACTCTTCTACTCTCCTGTGTTTCCTATAGGGCCAGAACAGGGAGCTTGCTCAGAACAAAAGAACTGTGCTTCCTACACACACGGGGCATATCTAGTTCAACTCTGCTTAGGAAACTGACAAGAACAGTAGCTTCTCTTCAGTCCAATACACTGTAATTGCTGGGAACAGACGCAAGTGCTATTTGCACTGTGTATGGCAATGGGAGCGCAATAGTGACTCTTCTTAGCAGAAAACAACTCTTGCTCGTAGGACCAGAAACTGCATGGGATTCAACTCCGTTTAGGACTGGGAAACAAACGCTAGCTCGCCTTGCAAGAAACACACTCTGCTTTTGAGAAAACAGCACTCTTCTACTCTCCTGTGTCTCCTATAGGGCCAGAACAGTGAGCTTGCTCAGAACAAAAGAACTGTGCTTCCTACACACACGGGGCATATCTAGTTCAACTCTGCTTAGGAAACTGACAAGAACAGTAGCTTCTCTTCAGTCCAATACACTGTAATTGCTGGGAACAGACGCGAGTGCTATTTGCACTGTGTATGGCAATGGGAGCGCAATAGTGACTCTTCTTAGCAGAAAACAACTCTTGCTCGTAGGACCAGAAACTGCATGGGATTCAACTCCGTTTAGGACTGGGAAACAAACGCTAGCTCGCCTTGCAAGAAACACACTCTGCTTTTGAGAAAACAGCACTCTTCTACTCTCCTGTGTTTCCTATAGGGCCAGAACAGTGAGCTTGCTCAGAACAAAAGAACTGTGCTTCCTACACACACGGGGCATATCTAGTTCAACTCTGCTTAGGAAACTGACAAGAACAGTAGCTTCTCTTCAGTCCAATACACTGTACTTGCTGGGAACAGACGCGAGTGCTATTTGCACTGTGTATGGCAATGGGAGCGCAATAGTGACTCTTCTTAGCAGAAAACAACTCTTGCTCGTAGGACCAGAAACTGCATGGGATTCAACTCCGTTTAGGACTGGGAAACAAACGCTAGCTCGCCTTGCAAGAAACACACTCTGCTTTTGAGAAAACAGCACTCTTCTACTCTCCTGTGTTTCCTATAGGGCCAGAACAGTGAGCTTGCTCAGAACAAAAGAACTGTGCTTCCTACACACACGGGGCATATCTAGTTCAACTCTGCTTAGGAAACTGACAAGAACAGTAGCTTCTCTTCAGTCCAATACACTGTACTTCCTGGGAACAGACGCGAGTGCTATTTGCACTGTGTATGGCAATGGGAGCGCAATAGTGACTCTTCTTAGCAGAAAACAACTCTTGCTCGTAGGACCAGAAACTGCATGGGATTCAACTCCGTTTAGGACTGGGAAACAAACGCTAGCTCGCCTTGCAAGAAACACACTCTGCTTTTGAGAAAACAGCACTCTTCTACTCTCCTGTGTTTCCTATAGGGCCAGAACAGTGAGCTTGCTCAGAACAGAAGAACTGTGCTTCCTACACACACGGGGCATATCTAGTTCAACTCTGCTTAGGAAACTGACAGGAACAGTAGCTTCTCTTCAGTCCAATACACTGTACTTGCTGGGAACAGACGCGAGTGCTATTTGCACTGTGTATGGCAATGGGAGCGCAATAGTGACTCTTCTTAGCAGAAAACAACTCTTGCTCGTAGGACCAGAAACTGCATGGGATTCAACTCCGTTTAGGACTGGGAAACAAACGCTAGCTCGCCTTGCAAGAAACACACTCTGCTTTTGAGAAAACAGCACTCTTCTACTCTCCTGTGTTTCCTATAGGGCCAGAACAGTGAGCTTGCTCAGAACAAAAGAACTGTGCTTCCTACACACACGGGGCATATCTAGTTCAACTCTGCTTAGGAAACTGACAAGAACAGTAGCTTCTCTTCAGTCCAATACACTGTACTTGCTGGGAACAGACGCGAGTGCTATTTGCACTGTGTATGGCAATGGGAGCGCAATAGTGACTCTTCTTAGCAGAAAACAACTCTTGCTCGTAGGACCAGAAACTGCATGGGATTCAACTCCGTTTAAGACTGGGAAACAAACGCTAGCTCGCCTTGCAAGAAACACACTCTGCTTTTGAGAAAACAGCACTCTTCTACTCTCCTGTGTTTCCTATAGGGCCAGAACAGTGAGCTTGCTCAGAACAAAAGAACTGTGCTTCCTACACACACGGGGCATATCTAGTTCAACTCTGCTTAGGAAACTGACAAGAACAGTAGCTTCTCTTCAGTCCAATACACTGTACTTGCTGGGAACAGACGCGAGTGCTATTTGCACTGTGTATGGCAATGAGAGCGCAATAGTGACTCTTCTTAGCAGAAAACAACTCTTGCTCGTAGGACCAGAAACTGCATGGGATTCAACTCCGTTTAGGACTGGGTAAGAAATGCTAGCTCGCCTTGCAAGAAACACACTCTGCTTTTGAGAAAACAGCACTCTTCTACTCTCCTGTGTTTCCTATAGGGCCAGAACAGTGAGCTTGCTCAGAACAAAAGAACTGTGCTTCCTACACACACGGGGCATATCTAGTTCAACTCTGCTTAGGAAACTGACAAGAACAGTAGCTTCTCTTCAGTCCAATACACTGTACTTGCTGGGAACAGACGCGAGTGCTATTTGCACTGTGTATGGCAAAGGGAGCGCAATAGTGACTCTTCTTAGCAGAAAACAACTCTTGCTCGTAGGACCAGAAACTGCATGGGATTCAACTCCGTTTAAAACTGGGAAACAAACGCTAGCTCGCCTTGCAAGAAACACACTCTCCTTTTGAGAAAACAGCACTCTTCTACTCTCCTGTGTTTCCTATAGGGCCAGAACAGTGAGCTTGCTCAGAACAAAAGAACTGTGCTTCCTACACACACGGGGCATATCTAGTTCAACTCTGCTTAGGAAACTGACAAGAACAGTAGCTTCTCTTCAGTCCAATACACTGTACTTGCTGGGAACAGACGCGAGTGCTATTTGCACTGTGTATGGCAATGGGAGCGCAATAGTGACTCTTCTTAGCAGAAAACAACTCTTGCTCGTAGGACCAGAAACTGCATGGGATTCAACTCCGTTTAGGACTGGGAAACAAACGCTAGCTCGCCTTGCAAGAAACACACTCTGCTTTTGAGAAAACAGCACTCTTCTACTCTCCTGTGTTTCCTATAGGGCCAGAACAGTGAGCTTGCTCAGAACAAAAGAACTGTGCTTCCTACACAGACGGGGCATATCTAGTTCAACTCTGCTTAGGAAACTGACAAGAACAGTAGCTTCTCTTCAGTCCAATACACTGTACTTGCTGGGAACAGACGCGAGTGCTATTTGCACTGTGTATGGCAATGGGAGCGCAATAGTGACTCTTCTTAGCAGAAAACAACTCTTGCTCGTAGGACCAGAAACTGCATGGGATTCAACTCCGTTTAGGACTGGGAAACAAACGCTAGCTCGCCTTGCAAGAAACACACTCTGCTTTTGAGAAAACAGCACTCTTCTACTCTCCTGTGTTTCCTATAGGGCCAGAACAGTGAGCTTGCTCAGAACAAAAGAACTGTGCTTCCTACACACACGGGGCATATCTAGTTCAACTCTGCTTAGGAAACTGACAAGAACAGTAGCTTCTCTTCAGTCCAATACACTGTACTTGCTGGGAACAGACGCGAGTGCTATTTGCACTGTGTATGGCAATGGGAGCGCAATAGTGACTCTTCTTAGCAGAAAACAACTCTTGCTCGTAGGAGCAGAAACTGCATGGGATTCAACTCCGTTTAGGACTGGGAAACAAACGCTAGCTCGCCTTGCAAGAAACACACTCTGCTTTTGAGAAAACAGCACTCTTCTACTCTCCTGTGTTTCCTCTAGGGCCAGAACAGTGAGCTTGCTCAGAACAAAAGAACTGTGCTTCCTACACACACGGGGCATATCTAGTTCAACTCTGCTTAGGAAACTGACCAGAACAGTAGCTTCTCTTCAGTCCAATACACTGTACTTGCTGGGAACAGACGCGAGTGCTATTTGCACTGTGTATGGCAATGGGAGCGCAATAGTGACTCTTCTTAGCAGAAAACAACTCTTGCTCGTAGGACCAGAAACTGCATGGGATTCAACTCCGTTTAGGACTGGGAAACAAACGCTAGCTCGCCTTGCAAGAAACACACTCTGCTTTTGAGAAAACAGCACTCTTCTACTCTCCTGTGTTTCCTATAGGGCCAGAACAGTGAGCTTGCTCAGAACAAAAGAACTGTGCTTCCTACACACACGGGGCATATCTAGTTCAACTCTGCTTAGGAAACTGACCAGAACAGTAGCTTCTCTTCAGTCCAATACACTGTACTTGCTGGGAACAGACGCGAGTGCTATTTGCACTGTGTATGGCAATGGGAGCGCAATAGTGACTCTTCTTAGCAGAAAACAACTCTTGCTCGTAGGACCAGAAACTGCATGGGATTCAACTCCGTTTAGGACTGGGAAACAAACGCTAGCTCGCCTTGCAAGAAACACACTCTGCTTTTGAGAAAACAGCACTCTTCTACTCTCCTGTGTTTCTTATAGGGCCAGAACATTGAGCTTACTCAGAACAAAAGAACTGTGCTTCCTACACACACGGGGCATATCTAGTTCAACTCTGCTTAGGAAACTGACAAGAACAGTAGCTTCTCTTCAGTCCAATACACTGTACTTCCTGGGAACAGACGCGAGTGCTATTTGCACTGTGTATGGCAAAGGGAGCGCAATAGTGACTCTTCTTAGCAGAAAACAACTCTTGCTCGTAGGACCAGAAACTGCATGGGATTCAACTCCGTTTAGGACTGGGAAACAAACGCTAGCTCGCCTTGCAAGAAACACACTCTGCTTTTGAGAAAACAGCACTCTTCTACTCTCCTGTGTTTCCTATAGGGCCAGAACAGTGAGCTTGCTCAGAACAAAAGAACTGTGCTTCCTACACACACGGGGCATATCTAGTTCAACTCTGCTTAGGAAACTGACAAGAACAGTAGCTTCTCTTCAGTCCAATACACTGTAATTGCTGGGAACAGACGCGAGTGCTATTTGCACTGTGTATGGCAATGGGAGCGCAATAGTGACTCTTCTTAGCAGAAAACAACTCTTGCTCGTAGGACCAGAAACTGCATGGGATTCAACTCCGTTTAGGACTGGGAAACAAACGCTAGCTCGCCTTGCAAGAAACACACTCTGCTTTTGAGAAAACAGCACTCTTCTACTCTCCTGTGTTTCCTATAGGGCCAGAACAGTGAGCTTGCTCAGAACAAAAGAACTGTGCTTCCTACACACACGGGGCATATCTAGTTCAACTCTGCTTAGGAAACTGACAAGAAGAGTAGCTTCTCTTCAGTCCAATACACTGTAATTGCTGGGAACAGACGCGAGTGCTATTTGCACTGTGTATGGCAATGGGAGCGCAATAGTGACTCTTCTTAGCAGAAAACAACTCTTGCTCGTAGGACCAGAAACTGCATGGGATTCAACTCCGTTTAGGACTGGGAAACAAACGCTAGCTCGCCTTGCAAGAAACACACTCTGCTTTTGAGAAAACAGCACTCTTCTACTCTCCTGTGTTTCCTATAGGGCCAGAACAGGGAGCTTGCTCAGAACAAAAGAACTGTGCTTCCTACACACACGGGGCATATCTAGTTCAACTCTGCTTAGGAAACTGACAAGAACAGTAGCTTCTCTTCAGTCCAATACACTGTAATTGCTGGGAACAGACGCAAGTGCTATTTGCACTGTGTATGGCAATGGGAGCGCAATAGTGACTCTTCTTAGCAGAAAACAACTCTTGCTCGTAGGACCAGAAACTGCATGGGATTCAACTCCGTTTAGGACTGGGAAACAAACGCTAGCTCGCCTTGCAAGAAACACACTCTGCTTTTGAGAAAACAGCACTCTTCTACTCTCCTGTGTCTCCTATAGGGCCAGAACAGTGAGCTTGCTCAGAACAAAAGAACTGTGCTTCCTACACACACGGGGCATATCTAGTTCAACTCTGCTTAGGAAACTGACAAGAACAGTAGCTTCTCTTCAGTCCAATACACTGTAATTGCTGGGAACAGACGCGAGTGCTATTTGCACTGTGTATGGCAATGGGAGCGCAATAGTGACTCTTCTTAGCAGAAAACGACTCTTGCTCGTAGGACCAGAAACTGCATGGGATTCAACTCCGTTTAGGACTGGGAAACAAACGCTAGCTCGCCTTGCAAGAAACACACTCTGCTTTTGAGAAAACAGCACTCTTCTACTCTCCTGTGTTTCCTATAGGGCCAGAACAGTGAGCTTGCTCAGAACAAAAGAACTGTGCTTCCTACACAGACGGGGCATATCTAGTTCAACTCTGCTTAGGAAACTGACAAGAACAGTAGCTTCTCTTCAGTCCAATACACTGTACTTGCTGGGAACAGACGCGAGTGCTATTTGCACTGTGTATGGCAATGGGAGCGCAATAGTGACTCTTCTTAGCAGAAAACAACTCTTGCTCGTAGGACCAGAAACTGCATGGGATTCAACTCCGTTTAGGACTGGGAAACAAACGCTAGCTCGCCTTGCAAGAAACACACTCTGCTTTTGAGAAAACAGCACTCTTCTACTCTCCTGTGTTTCCTATAGGGCCAGAACAGTGAGCTTGCTCAGAACAAAAGAACTGTGCTTCCTACACACACGGGGCATATCTAGTTCAACTCTGCTTAGGAAACTGACAAGAACAGTAGCTTCTCTTCAGTCCAATACACTGTACTTGCTGGGAACAGACTCGAGTGCTATTTGCACTGTGTATGGCAATGGGAGCGCAATAGTGACTCTTCTTAGCAGAAAACAACTCTTGCTCGTAGGACCAGAAACTGCATGGGATTCAACTCCGTTTAGGACTGGGAAACAAACGCTAGCTCGCCTTGCAAGAAACACACTCTGCTTTTGAGAAAACAGCACTCTTCTACTCTCCTGTGTTTCCTATAGGGCCAGAACAGTGAGCTTGCTCAGAACAAAAGAACTGTGCTTCCTACACACACAGGGCATATCTAGTTCAACTCTGCTTAGGAAACTGACAAGAACAGTAGCTTCTCTTCAGTCCAATACACTGTAATTGCTGGGAACAGACGCGAGTGCTATTTGCACTGTGTATGGCAATGGGAGCGCAATAGTGACTCTTCTTAGCAGAAAACAACTCTTGCTCGTAGGACCAGAAACTGCATGGGATTCAACTCCGTTTAGGACTGGGAAACAAACGCTAGCTCGCCTTGCAAGAAACACACTCTGCTTTTGACAAAACAGCACTCTTCTACTCTCCTGTGTTTCCTATAGGGCCAGAACAGTGAGCTTGCTCAGAACAAAAGAACTGTGCTTCCTACACACACGGGGCATATCTAGTTCAACTCTGCTTAGGAAACTGACAAGAACAGTAGCTTCTCTTCAGTCCAATACACTGTACTTGCTGGGAACAGACGCGAGTGCTATTTGCACTGTGTATGGCAAAGGGAGCGCAATAGTGACTCTTCTTAGCAGAAAACAACTCTTGCTCGTAGGACCAGAAACTGCATGGGATTCAACTCCGTTTAGGACTGGGTAACAAACGCTAGCTCGCCTTGCAAGAAACACACTCTGCTTTTGAGAAAACAGCACTCTTCTACTCTCCTGTGTTTCCTCTAGGGCCAGAACAGTGAGCTTGCTCAGAACAAAAGAACTGTGCTTCCTACACACACGGGGCATATCTAGTTCAACTCTGCTTAGGAAACTGACAATAACAGTAGCTTCTCTTCAGTCCAATACACTGTACTTGCTGGGAACGGACGCGAGTGCTATTTGCACAGTGTATGGCAATGGGAGCGCAATAGTGACTCTTCTTAGCAGAAAACAACTCTTGCTCGTAGGACCAGAAACTGCATGGGATTCAACTCCGTTTAGGACTGGGAAACAAACGCTAGCTCGCCTTGCAAGAAACACACTCTGCTTTTGAGAAAACAGCACTCTTCTACTCTTCTGTGTTTCCTATAGGGCCAGAACAGTGAGCTTGCTCAGAACAAAAGAACTGTGCTTCCTACACACACGGGGCATATCTAGTTCAACTCTGTTTAGGAAACTGACAAGAACAGTAGCTTCTCTTCAGTCCAATACACTGTACTTCCTGGGAACAGACGCGAGTGCTATTTGCACTGTGTATGGCAAAGGGAGTGCAATAGTGACTCTTCTTAGCAGAAAACAACTCTTGCTCGTAGGACCAGAAACTGCATGGGATTCAACTCCTTTTAGGACTGGGAAACAAACGCTAGCTCGCCTTGCAAGAAACACACTCTGCTTTTGAGAAAACAGCACACTTCTACTCTCCTGTGTCTCCTATAGGGCCAGAACAGTGAGCTTGCTCAGAACAAAAGAACTGTGCTTCCTACACACACGGGGCATATCTAGTTCAACTCTGCTTAGGAAACAGACAAGAACAGTAGCTTCTCTTCCGTCCAATACACTGTACTTGCTGGGAACAGACGCGAGTGCTATTTGCACTGTGTATGGCAATTGGAGCGCAATAGTGACTCTTCTTTGGAGAAAACAACTCTTGCTAGTAGGAGCAGAAACTGCATGGGATTCAACTCCGTTTAGGACTGGGAAACAAACGCTAGCTCGCCTTGCAAGAAACACACTCTGCTTTTGAGAAAAGAGCACTCTTCTACTCTCCTGTGTTTCCTATAGGGCCAGAACAGTGAGCTTGCTCAGAACAAAAGAACTGTGCTTCCTACACACACGGGGCATATCTAGTTCAACTCTGCTTAGGAAACTGACAAGAACAGTAGCTTCTCTTCAGTCCAATACACTGTACTTGCTGGGAACAGACGCGAGTGCTATTTGCACTGTGTATGGCAAAGGGAGCGCAATAGTGACTCTTCTTAGCAGAAAACAACTCTTGCTCGTAGGACCAGAAACTGCATGGGATTCAACTCCGTTTAAAACTGGGAAACAAACGCTAGCTCGCCTTGCAAGAAACACACTCTCCTTTTGAGAAAACAGCACTCTTCTACTCTCCTGTGTTTCCTATAGGGCCAGAACAGTGAGCTTGCTCAGAACAAAAGAACTGTGCTTCCTACACACACGGGGCATATCTAGTTCAACTCTGCTTAGGAAACTGACAAGAACAGTAGCTTCTCTTCAGTCCAATACACTGTAATTGCTGGGAACAGACGCGAGTGCTATTTGCACTGTGTATGGCAATGGGAGCGCAATAGTGACTCTTCTTAGCAGAAAACAACTCTTGCTCGTAGGACCAGAAACTGCATGGGATTCAACTCCGTTTAGGACTGGGAAACAAACGCTAGCTCGCCTTGCAAGAAACACACTCTGCTTTTGAGAAAACAGCACTCTTCTACTCTCCTGTGTTTCCTATAGGGCCAGAACAGTGAGCTTGCTCAGAACAAAAGAACTGTGCTTCCTACACACACGGGGCATATCTAGTTCAACTCTGCTTAGGAAACTGACAAGAACAGTAGCTTCTCTTCAGTCCAATACACTGTACTTGCTGGGAACAGACGCGAGTGCTATTTGCACTGTGTATGGCAATGGGAGCGCAATAGTGACTCTTCTTAGCAGAAAACAACTCTTGCTCGTAGGACCAGAAACTGCATGGGATTCAACTCCGTTTAGGACTGGGAAACAAACGCTAGCTCGCCTTGCAAGAAACACACTCTGCTTTGAGAAAACAGCACTCTTCTACTCTCCTGTGTTTCCTATAGGGCCAGAACAGTGAGCTTGCTCAGAACAAAAGAACTGTGCTTCCTACACACACGGGGCATATCTAGTTCAACTCTGCTTAGGAAACTGACAAGAACAGTAGCTTCTCTTCAGTCCAATACACTGTACTTGCTGGGAACAGACGCGAGTGCTATTTGCACTGTGTATGGCAATGGGAGCGCAATAGTGACTCTTCTTAGCAGAAAACAACTCTTGCTCGTAGGACCAGAAACTGCATGGGATTCAACTCCGTTTAGGACTGGGAAACAAACGCTAGCTCGCCTTGCAAGAAACACACTCTGCTTTTGAGAAAACAGCACTCTTCTACTCTCCTGTGTTTCTTATAGGGCCAGAACATTGAGCTTACTCAGAACAAAAGAACTGTGCTTCCTACACACACGGGGCATATCTAGTTCAACTCTGCTTAGGAAACTGACAAGAACAGTAGCTTCTCTTCAGTCCAATACACTGTACTTCCTGGGAACAGACGCGAGTGCTATTTGCACTGTGTATGGCAAAGGGAGCGCAATAGTGACTCTTCTTAGCAGAAAACAACTCTTGCTCGTAGGACCAGAAACTGCATGGGATTCAACTCCGTTTAGGACTGGGAAACAAACGCTAGCTCGCCTTGCAAGAAACACACTCTGCTTTTGAGAAAACAGCACTCTTCTACTCTCCTGTGTTTCCTATAGGGCCAGAACAGTGAGCTTGCTCAGAACAAAAGAACTGTGCTTCCTACACACACGGGGCATATCTAGTTCAACTCTGCTTAGGAAACTGACAAGAACAGTAGCTTCTCTTCAGTCCAATACACTGTAATTGCTGGGAACAGACGCGAGTGCTATTTGCACTGTGTATGGCAATGGGAGCGCAATAGTGACTCTTCTTAGCAGAAAACAACTCTTGCTCGTAGGACCAGAAACTGCATGGGATTCAACTCCGTTTAGGACTGGGAAACAAACGCTAGCTCGCCTTGCAAGAAACACACTCTGCTTTTGAGAAAACAGCACTCTTCTACTCTCCTGTGTTTCCTATAGGGCCAGAACAGTGAGCTTGCTCAGAACAAAAGAACTGTGCTTCCTACACACACGGGGCATATCTAGTTCAACTCTGCTTAGGAAACTGACAAGAACAGTAGCTTCTCTTCAGTCCAATACACTGTAATTGCTGGGAACAGACGCGAGTGCTATTTGCACTGTGTATGGCAATGGGAGCGCAATAGTGACTCTTCTTAGCAGAAAACAACTCTTGCTCGTAGGACCAGAAACTGCATGGGATTCAACTCCGTTTAGGACTGGGAAACAAACGCTAGCTCGCCTTGCAAGAAACACACTCTGCTTTTGAGAAAACAGCACTCTTCTACTCTCCTGTGTTTCCTATAGGGCCAGAACAGGGAGCTTGCTCAGAACAAAAGAACTGTGCTTCCTACACACACGGGGCATATCTAGTTCAACTCTGCTTAGGAAACTGACAAGAACAGTAGCTTCTCTTCAGTCCAATACACTGTAATTGCTGGGAACAGACGCAAGTGCTATTTGCACTGTGTATGGCAATGGGAGCGCAATAGTGACTCTTCTTAGCAGAAAACAACTCTTGCTCGTAGGACCAGAAACTGCATGGGATTCAACTCCGTTTAGGACTGGGAAACAAACGCTAGCTCGCCTTGCAAGAAACACACTCTGCTTTTGAGAAAACAGCACTCTTCTACTCTCCTGTGTCTCCTATAGGGCCAGAACAGTGAGCTTGCTCAGAACAAAAGAACTGTGCTTCCTACACACACGGGGCATATCTAGTTCAACTCTGCTTAGGAAACTGACAAGAACAGTAGCTTCTCTTCAGTCCAATACACTGTAATTGCTGGGAACAGACGCGAGTGCTATTTGCACTGTGTATGGCAATGGGAGCGCAATAGTGACTCTTCTTAGCAGAAAACGACTCTTGCTCGTAGGACCAGAAACTGCATGGGATTCAACTCCGTTTAGGACTGGGAAACAAACGCTAGCTCGCCTTGCAAGAAACACACTCTGCTTTTGAGAAAACAGCACTCTTCTACTCTCCTGTGTTTCCTATAGGGCCAGAACAGTGAGCTTGCTCAGAACAAAAGAACTGTGCTTCCTACACAGACGGGGCATATCTAGTTCAACTCTGCTTAGGAAACTGACAAGAACAGTAGCTTCTCTTCAGTCCAATACACTGTACTTGCTGGGAACAGACGCGAGTGCTATTTGCACTGTGTATGGCAATGGGAGCGCAATAGTGACTCTTCTTAGCAGAAAACAACTCTTGCTCGTAGGACCAGAAACTGCATGGGATTCAACTCCGTTTAGGACTGGGAAACAAACGCTAGCTCGCCTTGCAAGAAACACACTCTGCTTTTGAGAAAACAGCACTCTTCTACTCTCCTGTGTTTCCTATAGGGCCAGAACAGTGAGCTTGCTCAGAACAAAAGAACTGTGCTTCCTACACACACGGGGCATATCTAGTTCAACTCTGCTTAGGAAACTGACAAGAACAGTAGCTTCTCTTCAGTCCAATACACTGTACTTGCTGGGAACAGACTCGAGTGCTATTTGCACTGTGTATGGCAATGGGAGCGCAATAGTGACTCTTCTTAGCAGAAAACAACTCTTGCTCGTAGGACCAGAAACTGCATGGGATTCAACTCCGTTTAGGACTGGGAAACAAACGCTAGCTCGCCTTGCAAGAAACACACTCTGCTTTTGAGAAAACAGCACTCTTCTACTCTCCTGTGTTTCCTATAGGGCCAGAACAGTGAGCTTGCTCAGAACAAAAGAACTGTGCTTCCTACACACACAGGGCATATCTAGTTCAACTCTGCTTAGGAAACTGACAAGAACAGTAGCTTCTCTTCAGTCCAATACACTGTAATTGCTGGGAACAGACGCGAGTGCTATTTGCACTGTGTATGGCAATGGGAGCGCAATAGTGACTCTTCTTAGCAGAAAACAACTCTTGCTCGTAGGACCAGAAACTGCATGGGATTCAACTCCGTTTAGGACTGGGAAACAAACGCTAGCTCGCCTTGCAAGAAACACACTCTGCTTTTGACAAAACAGCACTCTTCTACTCTCCTGTGTTTCCTATAGGGCCAGAACAGTGAGCTTGCTCAGAACAAAAGAACTGTGCTTCCTACACACACGGGGCATATCTAGTTCAACTCTGCTTAGGAAACTGACAAGAACAGTAGCTTCTCTTCAGTCCAATACACTGTACTTGCTGGGAACAGACGCGAGTGCTATTTGCACTGTGTATGGCAAAGGGAGCGCAATAGTGACTCTTCTTAGCAGAAAACAACTCTTGCTCGTAGGACCAGAAACTGCATGGGATTCAACTCCGTTTAGGACTGGGTAACAAACGCTAGCTCGCCTTGCAAGAAACACACTCTGCTTTTGAGAAAACAGCACTCTTCTACTCTCCTGTGTTTCCTCTAGGGCCAGAACAGTGAGCTTGCTCAGAACAAAAGAACTGTGCTTCCTACACACACGGGGCATATCTAGTTCAACTCTGCTTAGGAAACTGACAATAACAGTAGCTTCTCTTCAGTCCAATACACTGTACTTGCTGGGAACGGACGCGAGTGCTATTTGCACAGTGTATGGCAATGGGAGCGCAATAGTGACTCTTCTTAGCAGAAAACAACTCTTGCTCGTAGGACCAGAAACTGCATGGGATTCAACTCCGTTTAGGACTGGGAAACAAACGCTAGCTCGCCTTGCAAGAAACACACTCTGCTTTTGAGAAAACAGCACTCTTCTACTCTTCTGTGTTTCCTATAGGGCCAGAACAGTGAGCTTGCTCAGAACAAAAGAACTGTGCTTCCTACACACACGG
>NW_026737437.1:0-40967 GCF_949786415.1 Peromyscus eremicus | reverse complement strand
ACAGTAGAGTAGAAGAGTGCTCTTGTCTCAAAAGCAGAGTGTGTTTCTTGTAAGGCGAGCTAGCGTTTGTTTCCCAGTCCTAAATGGAGTTGAATCACATGCAGTTTCTGGTCCTATGAGCAAGAGTTGTTTTCTGGTAAGGAAAGTCACTATTGGGCTCCCATTGACATACACTGTGCAAATAGCACTCGCGTCTGTTCCCAGCAAGTACAGTGTATCGGACTGAAGAGGAGCTACTGTTCTTGTCAGTTTCCTAAGCAGAGTTGAACTAGATATGGCCCGTGTGCGTATGAAGCTCAGTTCTTATGTTCTGATCAAGCTCACTGTTCTGGCCCTATAGGAAACACAGTAGAGTAGAAGAGTGTTCTTTTCTCTAAAGCAGAGTGTGTTTCTTGTAGGGCAAGCTAGCGTTTGTTTCCTAGTCCTAAATGGAGTTGAATCACATACAGTTTCTGGTCCTACGCACAAGAGTTGTTTTCTGGTAAGGAAAGTCACTATTGTGCGCCCATTGCCATACACAGTTCAAATGCACTCGCGTCTGATCCTGCAAGTACAGTGTTGGACTGAAGAGGAGCTACTGTTCTTGTCAGGTTCCTAAGCAGAGTTGAACTACATATGGTCCGTGTGTGTAGGAAGCACAGTTCTTTTGTTCTGAGCAAGCTCACTGTTTGGACTACATAGGAAACACAGTATAGTAGAAGACTGCTCCTTTCTCTAGAGCAGAGTGTGTTTCTTGTAAGGCGAGCTAGCGTTTGTTTCCCAGTCCTAAATGGAGTAGAATATCATGCCGTTTTTGGTCCTATGAGCAAGAGTTGTTTTCTGGTAAGGAAAGTCACTATTGCGCTGCCATTGCCATACACAGGACAAATAGCACTGGCGTCTGTTGCCAGCAAGTACAGTGTATTGGACTGAAGAGGATCTATTGTTCTTGTCAGGTTCCTAAGCAGACTTGAACTAGATATGGCCGTGTGTGTAGGAAGCTCAATTTTTTTTGTTCTGAGCAAGCTCACTGTTTGGACCCCATAGGAAACACAGTAGAGTAGAAGAGTGCTCTTTTCTCAAAAGCCGACTGTGTTTCTTGTAAGGCGAGCTAGCGTTTGTTTCCTACTCCTAAATGGAGTTGAATCACATGCAGTTTCTGGTCCTACGAGCAAGAGTTGTTTTCTGGTAAGGAAAGTCACTATTGCACTCCTATTGCCATATACAGTGCAAATAGCACTCGCGTCTGTTCCCAGCAAGTACAGTGTATCGGACTGAAGAGGAGCTACTGTTCTTGTCAGTTTCCTAAGCAGAGGTGAACTAGATATGGCCCGTGTGTAGGAAGCACAGTTCTTTTGTTCTGAGCAAGCTCACTGTTCTGGCCCTATAGGAAACACAGTAGAGTACAAGAATGCTCTTTTCTCAAAAGCAGAGTGTGTTTCTTGTAAGGCAAGCTAGCGTTTGTTTCCCAGTCCTAAATGGAGTTGAATCACATGCAGTTTCTGGTCCTACGAGCAAGAGTTGTTTTCTGGTAAGAATAGTCACTATTGCGCTGCCATTGCCATACACAGGACAAATAGCACTGGCGTCTGTTCCCAGCAAGTACAGTGTATTGGACTAAAGGGTATCTACTGTTTTTGTCAGGTTCCTAAGCAGAGTTGAACTAGATATGGCCCGTGTGTGTAGGAAGCACAGTTATTATGTTCTGAGCAAGCTCACTGTTCTGGCCCTATAGGAAACACAGTAGAGTAGAAGAATGCTCTTTTCTCAAAAGCAGAGTGTGTTTCTTCTAAGGCGAGCTAGCGTTTGTTTCCCAGTCCTAAATGGAGTTGAATCACATGCTCAGTTCTTATGTTCTAAGCAAGCTCACTGTTCTGGCCCTATGGGAAACACAGTAGAGTAGAAGAATGCTCTTTTCTCAAAAGCAGAGTGTGTTTCTTGTAAGGCGAGCTAGAATTTGTTTCCCAGTCCTAAATGGAGTTGAGTCACATGCAATTTTTTGTCCTACGAGCAAGAGTTGTTTTCTGGTAAGGCGAGTCACTATTGTACTCCCATTGCCATACACAGTGCAAATAGCACTCGAGTCTGTTCCCAGCAAGTACAGTGTATTGGAGTGAATAGGATCTACTGTTCTTTTCAGTTTCCTAAGCAGAGGTGAACTAGATATTGCCCATGTGTGTAGGAAGCACAGTTCTTTTGTTCTGAGCAAGCTCACTGTTCGGACCCCATAGGAAACACAGTAGAGTAGAAGAGTGCTCTTTTCTCAAAAGCAGAGTGTGTTTCATGTAAGGCGAGGTAGCATTTGTTTCCAGTCTTAAATGGAGTTGAATCACATGCAGTTACTGGTCCTTTGAGCAAGAGTTGTTTTCTGGTAAGGAAAGTCACTATTGCGCTCCCATTGACATGTACAGTGCAAATAGCCCTGGCGTCTGTTCCCAGCAAGTACAGTGTATCGGACTGAAGAGGAGCTACTGTACTTGTCAGTTTCCTAAGCAGAGTTGAACTAGATATGGCCCGTGTGCGTAGGAAGCTCAGTTCTTATGTTCTGAGCAAGCTCACTAGTCTGGCCCTATAGGAAACACAGTAGAGTAGAAGAGTGTTCTTTTCTCTAAAGGAGAGTGTGTTTCTTGTAGGGAAAGCTAGCGTTTGTTTCCTAGTCCTAAATGGAGTTGAATCACATGCAGTTTCTGGTCCTACGCACAAGAGTTGTTTTCTGGTAAGGAAAGTCACTATTGCGCGCCCATTGCCATATACAGTGCAAATAGCACTCGCGTCTGTTCCCAGGAAGTACAGTGCATTGGACTGAAGAGGAGCTACTGTTCTCGTCAGTTTCCTAAGCAGAGTTGAACTAGATATGGCCCGTGTGTGTAGGAAGCACAGTTCTTTTTTTCTGAGCAAGCTCACTGTTCTGGCCCTATAGGAAACACAGTAGAGTAGAAGAGTGCTCTTTTCTCAAAAGCAGAGTGTGTTTCTTGTAAGGCAAGCTAGTATTTGTTTCCCAGTCCTAAATGGAGTTGAATCACATGCAGTTTCTGGTCCTACGAGCAAGAGTTGTTTTCTGGTAAGACGAGTCATTATTGTGCTCCCATTGCCATACACAGTGCAAATAGCACTCGCGTCTGTTCCCAGCAAGTACAGTGTATTGGACTGAATAGGATCTACTGTTCTTTTCAGTTTCCTAAGCAGAGGTGAACTAGATATTGCCTATGTGTGTAGGAAGCACAGTTCTTTTGTTCTGAGCAAGCTCACTGTTCGGACCCCATAGGAAACTCAGTAGAGTACAAGAGTGCTCTTTTGTCAAAAGCAGAGTGTGTTTCATGTAAGGCGAGGTAGCATTTGTTTCCCAGTCTTAAATGGAGTTGAATCACATGCAGTTACTGGTCTTATGAGCAAGAGTTGTTTTCTGGTAAGGAAAGTCACTATTGCACTCCCATTGACATACACAGTGCAAATAGCCCTGGCGTCTATTCCCAGCAAGTACAGTGTATCGGACTGAAGAGGAGCTACTGTTCTTGTCAGTTTCCTAAGCAGAGTTGAACTAGATATGGCCCGTGTGTGTAGGAAGCTCAGTTCTTATGTTCTGAGCAAGCTCACTGTTCTGGCCCTATAGGAAACACAGTAGAGTAGAAGAATGTTCTTTTCTCAAAAGCCGACTGTGTTTCTTGTAAGATGAGCTAGCGTTTGTTTCCTAGTCCTAAATGGAGTTGAATCACATGCAGTTTCTGGTCCTACGAGCAAGAGTTGTTTTCTGGTAAGGAAAGTCACTATTGCACTCCTATTGCCATATACAGTGCAAATAGCACTCGCGTCTGTTCCCAGCAAGTACAGTGTATCGGACTGAAGAGGAGCTACTGTACTTGTCAGTTTCCTAAGCAGAGTTGAACTAGATATGGCCCGTGTGCGTAGGAAGCTCAGTTCTTATGTTCTGAGCAAGCTCACTGTTCTGGCCCTATAGGAAACACAGTAGAGTAGAAGAGTGCTCTTTTCTCTAAAGCAGAGTGTGGTTCTTGTAGGGAAAGCTAGCGTTTGTTTCCTAGTCCTAAATGGAGTTGAATCACATGCAGTTTCTGGTCCTACGCACAAGAGTTGTTTCCTGGTAAGGAAAGTCACTATTGCGCGCCCATTGCCATATACAGTGCAGATAGCACTCACGTCTGTTCCCGCAAGTACAGTGTTGGACTGAAGAGGAGCTACTGTTCTTGTCAGGTTTCTAAGCAGAGTTGAACTACATATGATCCGTGTGTGTAGGAAGCACAGTTCTTTTGTTCTGAGCAAGCTCACTGTTTGGACCCCATAGGAAACACAGTAGAGTAGAAGAATGCTCTTTTCTCAAAAGCAGAGTGTGTTTCTTGTAAGGCGAGCTAGCGTTTGTTTCCCAGTCCTAAATGGAGTTGAATCACATGCAGTTTCTGGTCCTACGAGCAAGAGTTGTTTTCTGGTAAGGAAAGTCACTATTGTGCTCCCATTGCCATACACAGTGCAAATAGCACTCGCGTCTGTTCCCAGCAAGTACAGTGTATTGGACTGAATAGGATCTACTGTTCTTTTCAGTTTCCTAAGCAGAGGTGAACTAGATATTGCCTATGTGTGTAGGAAGCACAGTTCTTTTGTTCTGAGCAAGCTCACTGTTCGGACCCCATAGGAAACTCAGTAGAGTACAAGAGTGCTCTTTTCTCAAAAGCAGAGTGTGTTTCATATAAGGCGAGGTAGCATTTGTTTCCCAGTCTTAAATGGAGTTGAATCACATGCAGTTACTGGTCCTATGAGGAAGAGTTGTTTTCTGGGAGGAAAGTCACTATTGCGCTCCCATTGACATACACAGTGCAAATAGCCCTGGCGTCTGTTCCCAGCAAGTACAGTGTATCTGACTGAAGAGGAGCTACTGTTCTTGTCAGTTTCCTAAGCAGAGGTGAACTAGATATGGCCCGTGTGTAGGAAGCACAGTTCTTTTGTTCTGAGCAAGCTCATTGTTCTGGCCCTATAGGAAACACAGTAGAGTAGAAGAATGCTCTTTTCTCAAAAGCAGAGTGTGTTTCTTGTAAGGCGAGCTAGCGTTTGTTTCCCAGTCCTAAACGGAGGTGAAACACATGCAGTTTCTGGTCCTATTAGCAAGAGTTGTTTTATGGTAAGAATAGTCACTATTGCGCTGCCATTGCTATACACAGGACAAATAGCCCTGGCGTCTGTTCCCAGCAAGTACAGTGTATTGGACTAAAGGGTATCTACTGTTCTTGTCAGTTTCCTAAGCAGAGTTGAACTAGATATGGCTCGTGTGTGTAGGAAGCACAGTTATTATGTTCTGAGCAAGCTCACTGTTTGGACCCCATAGGAAACACAGTATTGTAGAAGAGTGCTCTTTTTTCTAAAGCAGAGTGTGTTTCTTGTAAGGCGAGCTAGCGTTTGTTTCCCAGTCCTAAATGGAGTTGAAACACATGCAGTTTCTGGTACTATGAGCAAGAGTTGGTTTCTGGTAAGGAAAGTCACTATTGCGCTGCCATTGCCTTACACAGGACAAATAGCACTGGCATCTGTTGCCAGCAAGTACAGTGTATTGGACTGAAGAGGAGCTACTGTTCTAGTCAGGTTCCTAAGCAGACTTGAACTAGATATGGCCGTGTGTGTAGGAAGCACAATTTTTTTTTGTTTTGAGCAAGCTCACTGTTTGGACCCCATAGGAAACACAGTAGAGTAGAAGAGTGCTCTTGTCTCAAAAGCAGAGTGTGTTTCTTGTAAGGCGAGCTAGCGTTTGTTTCCCAGTCCTAAATGGAGTTGAATCACATGCAGTTTCTGGTCCTATGAGCAAGAGTTGTTTTCTGGTAAGGAAAGTCACTATTGGGCTCCCATTGACATACACTGTGCAAATAGCACTCGCGTCTGTTCCCAGCAAGTACAGTGTATCGGACTGAAGAGGAGCTACTGTTCTTGTCAGTTTCCTAAGCAGAGTTGAACTAGATATGGCCCGTGTGCGTAGGAAGCTCAGTTCTTATGTTCTGAGCAAGCTCACTGTTCTGGCCCTATAGGAAACACAGTAGAGTAGAAGAGTGTTCTTTTCTCTAAAGCAGAGTGTGTTTCTTGTAGGGCAAGCTAGCGTTTGTTTCCTAGTCCTAAATGGAGTTGAATCACATACAGTTTCTGGTCCTACGCACAAGAGTTGTTTTCTGGTAAGGAAAGTCACTATTGTGCGCCCATTGCCATACACAGTTCAAATGCACTCGCGTCTGATCCTGCAAGTACAGTGTTGGACTGAAGAGGAGCTACTGTTCTTGTCAGGTTCCTAAGCAGAGTTGAACTACATATGGTCCGTGTGTGTAGGAAGCACAGTTCTTTTGTTCTGAGCAAGCTCACTGTTTGGACTACATAGGAAACACAGTATAGTAGAAGACTGCTCCTTTCTCTAGAGCAGAGTGTGTTTCTTGTAAGGCGAGCTAGCGTTTGTTTCCCAGTCCTAAATGGAGTAGAATATCATGCCGTTTTTGGTCCTATGAGCAAGAGTTGTTTTCTGGTAAGGAAAGTCATATTGCGCTGCCATTGCCATACACAGGACAAATAGCACTGGCGTCTGTTGCCAGCAAGTACAGTGTATTGGACTGAAGAGGATCTATTGTTCTTGTCAGGTTCCTAAGCAGACTTGAACTAGATATGGCCGTGTGTGTAGGAAGCTCAATTTTTTTTGTTCTGAGCAAGCTCACTGTTTGGACCCCATAGGAAACACAGTAGAGTAGAAGAGTGCTCTTTTCTCAAAAGCCGACTGTGTTTCTTGTAAGGCGAGCTAGCGTTTGTTTCCTACTCCTAAATGGAGTTGAATCACATGCAGTTTCTGGTCCTACGAGCAAGAGTTGTTTTCTGGTAAGGAAAGTCACTATTGCACTCCTATTGCCATATACAGTGCAAATAGCACTCGCGTCTGTTCCCAGCAAGTACAGTGTATCGGACTGAAGAGGAGCTACTGTTCTTGTCAGTTTCCTAAGCAGAGGTGAACTAGATATGGCCCGTGTGTAGGAAGCACAGTTCTTTTGTTCTGAGCAAGCTCACTGTTCTGGCCCTATAGGAAACACAGTAGAGTACAAGAATGCTCTTTTCTCAAAAGCAGAGTGTGTTTCTTGTAAGGCAAGCTAGCGTTTGTTTCCCAGTCCTAAATGGAGTTGAATCACATGCAGTTTCTGGTCCTACGAGCAAGAGTTGTTTTCTGGTAAGAATAGTCACTATTGCGCTGCCATTGCCATACACAGGACAAATAGCACTGGCGTCTGTTCCCAGCAAGTACAGTGTATTGGACTAAAGGGTATCTACTGTTTTTGTCAGGTTCCTAAGCAGAGTTGAACTAGATATGGCCCGTGTGTGTAGGAAGCACAGTTATTATGTTCTGAGCAAGCTCACTGTTCTGGCCCTATAGGAAACACAGTAGAGTAGAAGAATGCTCTTTTCTCAAAAGCAGAGTGTGTTTCTTCTAAGGCGAGCTAGCGTTTGTTTCCCAGTCCTAAATGGAGTTGAATCACATGCTCAGTTCTTATGTTCTAAGCAAGCTCACTGTTCTGGCCCTATGGGAAACACAGTAGAGTAGAAGAATGCTCTTTTCTCAAAAGCAGAGTGTGTTTCTTGTAAGGCGAGCTAGAATTTGTTTCCCAGTCCTAAATGGAGTTGAGTCACATGCAATTTTTTGTCCTACGAGCAAGAGTTGTTTTCTGGTAAGGCGAGTCACTATTGTACTCCCATTGCCATACACAGTGCAAATAGCACTCGAGTCTGTTCCCAGCAAGTACAGTGTATTGGACTGAATAGGATCTACTGTTCTTTTCAGTTTCCTAAGCAGAGGTGAACTAGATATTGCCCATGTGTGTAGGAAGCACAGTTCTTTTGTTCTGAGCAAGCTCACTGTTCGGACCCCATAGGAAACACAGTAGAGTAGAAGAGTGCTCTTTTCTCAAAAGCAGAGTGTGTTTCATGTAAGGCGAGGTAGCATTTGTTTCCAGTCTTAAATGGAGTTGAATCACATGCAGTTACTGGTCCTTTGAGCAAGAGTTGTTTTCTGGTAAGGAAAGTCACTATTGCGCTCCCATTGACATGTACAGTGCAAATAGCCCTGGCGTCTGTTCCCAGCAAGTACAGTGTATCGGACTGAAGAGGAGCTACTGTACTTGTCAGTTTCCTAAGCAGAGTTGAACTAGATATGGCCCGTGTGCGTAGGAAGCTCAGTTCTTATGTTCTGAGCAAGCTCACTAGTCTGGCCCTATAGGAAACACAGTAGAGTAGAAGAGTGTTCTTTTCTCTAAAGGAGAGTGTGTTTCTTGTAGGGAAAGCTAGCGTTTGTTTCCTAGTCCTAAATGGAGTTGAATCACATGCAGTTTCTGGTCCTACGCACAAGAGTTGTTTTCTGGTAAGGAAAGTCACTATTGCGCGCCCATTGCCATATACAGTGCAAATAGCACTCGCGTCTGTTCCCAGGAAGTACAGTGCATTGGACTGAAGAGGAGCTACTGTTCTCGTCAGTTTCCTAAGCAGAGTTGAACTAGATATGGCCCGTGTGTGTAGGAAGCACAGTTCTTTTTTTCTGAGCAAGCTCACTGTTCTGGCCCTATAGGAAACACAGTAGAGTAGAAGAGTGCTCTTTTCTCAAAAGCAGAGTGTGTTTCTTGTAAGGCAAGCTAGTATTTGTTTCCCAGTCCTAAATGGAGTTGAATCACATGCAGTTTCTGGTCCTACGAGCAAGAGTTGTTTTCTGGTAAGACGAGTCATTATTGTGCTCCCATTGCCATACACAGTGCAAATAGCACTCGCGTCTGTTCCCAGCAAGTACAGTGTATTGGACTGAATAGGATCTACTGTTCTTTTCAGTTTCCTAAGCAGAGGTGAACTAGATATTGCCTATGTGTGTAGGAAGCACAGTTCTTTTGTTCTGAGCAAGCTCACTGTTCGGACCCCATAGGAAACTCAGTAGAGTACAAGAGTGCTCTTTTGTCAAAAGCAGAGTGTGTTTCATGTAAGGCGAGGTAGCATTTGTTTCCCAGTCTTAAATGGAGTTGAATCACATGCAGTTACTGGTCTTATGAGCAAGAGTTGTTTTCTGGTAAGGAAAGTCACTATTGCGCTCCCATTGACATACACAGTGCAAATAGCCCTGGCGTCTATTCCCAGCAAGTACAGTGTATCGGACTGAAGAGGAGCTACTGTTCTTGTCAGTTTCCTAAGCAGAGTTGAACTAGATATGGCCCGTGTGTGTAGGAAGCTCAGTTCTTATGTTCTGAGCAAGCTCACTGTTCTGGCCCTATATGAAACACAGTAGAGTAGAAGAATGTTCTTTTCTCAAAAGCCGACTGTGTTTCTTGTAAGACGAGCTAGCGTTTGTTTCCTAGTCCTAAATGGAGTTGAATCACATGCAGTTTCTGGTCCTACGAGCAAGAGTTGTTTTCTGGTAAGGAAAGTCACTATTGCACTCCTATTGCCATATACAGTGCAAATAGCACTGGCATCTGTTCCCAGCAAGTACAGTGTATTGGACTAAAGGGTATCTACTGTTCTTGTCAGGTTCCTAAGCAGAGTTGAACTAGATATGGCCCGTGTGTGTAGGAAGCACAGTTATTGTGTTCTGAGTAAGCTCACTGTTCTGGCCCTACAGGAAACACAATAGAGTAGAAGAGTGCTCTTTTCTCAAAAGCAGGGTGTGTTTCTTGTAAGGCAAGCTAGCGTTTTTTTCCCAGTCCTAAATGGAGTTGAATCACATGCAGTTTCTGGTCCTACGCACAAGAGTTGTTTTCTGTTAAGGAAAGTCACTATTCCGCTCCCATTGCCATACACAGTGCAAATAGCACTCGCGTCTGATCCCAGCAAGTACAGTGTATCGGACTGAAGAGGAGCTACTGGTCTTTCAGTTTCCTAAGCAGAGTTGAACTAGATATGCCCCGTGTGTGTAGGAAGCACAGTTCTTTTGTTCTGAGCAAGTTCACCGTTCTGGCCCTATGGGAAACACAGTAGAGTAGAAGAATGCTCTTTTCTCAAAAGCAGAGTGTGTTTCTTGTAAGGCGAGCTAGAGTTTGTTTTCCAGTCCTAAATGGAGTTGAGTCACATGCAGTTTTTTGTCCTACGAGCAAGAGTTGTTTTCTGGTAAGGCGAGTCACTATTGTGCTCCCATTGCCATATACAGTGCAAATAGCACTCGCGTCTGTTCCCTGCAAGTACAGTGTTGGACTGAAGAGGAGCTACTGTTCTTGTCAGGTTCCTAAGCAGAGTTGAACTACATATGGTCCGTGTGTATAGGAAGCACAGTTCTTTTGTTCTGAGCAAGCTCACTGTTTGGACCCCATAGGAAACACAGTAGAGTAGAAGACTGCTCCTTTCTCTAAAGCAGAGTGTGTTTCTTGTAACGCGAGCTAGCGTTTGTTTCCCAGTCCTAAATGGAGTAGAATATCATGCCGTTTCTGGTCCTATGAGCAAGAGTTGTTTTCTGGTAAGGAAAGTCACTATTGCGCTGCCATTGCCATACACAGGACAAATAGCACTGGCGTCTGTTGCCAGCAAGTACAGTGTATTGGACTGAAGAGGATCTCCTGTTCTTGTCAGGTTTCTAAGCAGACTTGAACTAGATATGGCCGTGTGTGTAGGAAGCACAATTTTTTTTGTTATGAGCAAGCTCACTGTTTGGACCCCATAGGAAACACAGTAGAGTAGAAGAGTGCTCTTTTCTCAAAAGCCGACTGTGTTTCTTGTAAGGCGAGCTAGGGTTTGTTTCCTACTCCTAAATAGAGTTGAATCACATGCAGTTACTGGTCCTATGAGCAAGAGTTGTTTTCTGGTAAGGAAAGTCACTATTGCGCTCCCATTGACATACACAGTGCAAATAGCCCTGGCATCTGTTCTCAGCAAGTACAGTGTATCGGACTGAAGAGTAGCTACTGTTCTTGTCAGTTTCCTAAGCAGAGTTGAACGAGATATGGCCCGTGTGCGTAGGAAGCTCAGTTCTTATGTTCTGAGCAAGCTCACTGTTCTGGCCCTATAGGAAACACAGTAGAGTAGAAGAGTGTTCTTTTCTCAAAAGCCAACTGTGTTTCTTGTAAGGCGAGCTAGCGTTTGTTTCCTAGTCCTAAATGGAGTTGAATCACATGCAGTTTTTGGTCCTATGAGCAAGAGTTGTTTTCTGGTAAGGAAAGTCACTATTGTACTCCTATTGCCATATACAGTGCAAATAGCACTCGCGTATGTTCCCAGCAAGTACAGTGTATCGGACTGAAGAGGAGCTACTGTTCATGTCAGTTTCCTAAGCAGAGGTGAACTAGATATGGCCCGTGTGTAGGAAGCACAGTTCTTTTGTTCTGAGCAAGCTCACTGTTCTGGCCCTATAGGAAACACAGTAGAGTAGAAGAATGCTCTTTTCTCTAAAGCAGAGTGTGTATCTTGTAAGGCGAGCTAGCGTTTGTTTCCCAGTCCGAAATGGAGGTGAAACACATGCAGGTTCTGTTCCTATGAGCAAGAGTTGTTTTATGGTAAGAATAGTCACTATTGCGCTGCCATTGCCATACACAGGACAAATAGCACTGGCGTTGTTCCCAGCAAATACAGTGTATTGGACTAAAGGGGATCTACTGTTCTTGTCAGGTTCCTAAGCAGAGTTGAACTAGATATGGCCCGTGTGTGTAGGAAGCACAGTTATTATGTTCTGAGCATGCTCACTGTTCTGGCCCTATAGGAAACACAGTAGAGTAGAAGAGTGTTCTTTTCTCTAAAGCCGACTGTGTTTCTTGTAGGGCGAGCTAACGTTTGTTTCCTAGTCCTAAATGGAGTTGAATCACATGCAGTTTCTGGTCCTACGCACAAGAGTTGTTTTCTGGTAAAAAAAGTCACTATTGCGAGCCCATTCTCATACACAGTGCAAATAGCACTCGCGTCTGTTCCTGCAAGTACAGTGTTGGACTGAAGAGGAGCTACTGTTCTTGTCAGGTTCCTAATTAGAGTTGAACAACATATGGTCCGTGTGTGTAGGAAGCACAGTTCTTTTGTTCTGAGCAAGCTCACTGTTTGGACACCATAGGAAACACAGTAGAGTAGAAGACTGCTCCTTTCTCTAAAGCAGAGTGTGTTTCATGTAAGGCGAGCTAGCGTTTGTTTCCCAGTCCTAAATGGAGTAGAATATCATGCCGTTTCTGGTCCTATGAGCAAGAGTTGTTTTCTGGTAAGGAAAGTCACTATTGCGCTGCCATTGCCATAAACAGGACAAATAGCACTGGCGTCTGTTGCCAGCAAGTACAGTGTATTGGACTGAAGAGGATCTACTGTTCTTGTCAGGTTCCTAAGCAGACTTGAACTAGATATGGCCGTGTGTGTAGGAAGCACAATTTTTTTTGTTCTGAGCAAGCTCACTGTTTGGACCCCATAGGAAACACAGTAGAGTAGAAGAGTGCTCTTTTCTCAAAAGCCGACTGTGTTTCTTGTAAGGCGAGCTAGCGATTGTTTCCTACTCCTAAATGGAGTTGAATCACATGCAGTTACTGGTCCTACGAGCAAGAGTTGTTTTCTGGTAAGGAAAGTCACTGTTGCACTCCTATTGCCATATACAGTGCAAATAGCACTCGCGTCTGTTCCCAGCAAGTACAGTGTATCGGACTGAAGAGGAGCTACTGTTCTTGTCAGTTTCCTAAGCAGAGTTGAACTAGATATGGCCCGTGTGTAGGAAGCACAGTTCTTTTGTTCTGAGCAAGCTCACTCTTCTGGCCCTATAGGAAACACAGTAGAGTAGAAGAATGCTCTTTTCTCAAAAGCAGAGTGTGTTTCTTGTAAGGCGAGCTAGCGTTTGTTTCCCAGTCCTAAATGGAGTTGAATCTCATGCAGTTTCTGGTCCTACGAGCAAGAGTTGTTTTCTGGTAAGGAAAGTCACTATTGCACTCCCATTGCCATACACAGTGCAAATAGCACTCCCGTCTGTTCCTAGCAAGTATAGTTTATTGGACTGAAAGGAGCTACGGTTCTTCTCAGTTTCCTAAGCAGAGTTGAACTAGATATGGCCCGTGTGTGTAGGAAGCACAGTTCTTTTGTTCTGAGCAAGCTCACTGTTCTGGCCCTATGGGAAACACAGTAGAGTAGAAGAGTGTTCTTTTCTCAAAAGCAGAGTTTGTTTCTTGTAAGGCGAGCTAGCATTTGTTTCCCAGTCCGAAGTGGAGTTGAAACACATGCAGTTTCTGGTCCTACGAGCAAGAGTTTTTTTCTGGTAAGTCGAGTCACTATTGTGCTCCCATTGCCATACACATTGCAAATAGCACTCGAGTATGTTCCCAGCAAGTACAGTGTATTGGACTGAATAGGATCTACTGTTCTTTTCAGTTTCCTAAGCAGAGGTGAACTAGATATTGCCCATGTGTGTAGGAAGCACAGTTCTTTTGTTCTGAGCAAGCTCACTGTTCGGACCCCATAGGAAACACAGTAGATTAGAAGAGTGCTCTTATCTCAAAAGCAGAATTTGTTTCATTTAAGGCGAGGTAGCATTTGTTTCCCAGTCTTAAATGGAGTTGAATCACATGCAGTTACTGGTCCTATGAGCAAGAGTTGTTTTCTGGTAAGGAAAGTCACTATTGTGCTCCCATTGACATACACAGTGCAAATAGCCCTGGCGTCTGTTCCCAGCAAGTACAGTGTATCGGACTGAAGAGGAGCTACTGTTCTTGTCAGTTTCCTAAGCAGAGTTGAACTAGATATGGCCCGTGTGCGTAGGAAGCTCAGTTCTTATGTTCTGAGCAAGCTCACTGTTCTGGCCCTATAGGAAACACAGTAGAGTAGAAGAGTGTTCTTTTCTCAAAAGCAGAGTGTGTTTCTTGTATGGCGAGCTAGCGTTTGTTTCCCAGTCCTAAATGGAGGTGAAACACATGCAGTTTCTGGTCCTATGAGCAAGAGTTGTTTTCTGGTAAGAATAGTCACTATTGCGCTGCCATTGCCATACACAGGACAAATAGCACTGGCGACTGTTCCCAGCAAGTACAGTGTATTTGACTAAAGGGTATCTACTGTTCTTGTCAGTTTCCTAAGCAGAGTTGAACTAGATATGGCTCGTGTGTGTAGGAAGCACAGTTATTATGTTCTGAGCAAGCTCACTGTTTGGACCCCATAGGAAACACAGTATTGTAGAAGAGTGCTATTTTTCTAAAGCAGAGTGTGTTTCTTGTAAGGCGAGCTAGCGTTTGTTTCCCAGTCCTAAATGGAGTTGAAACACATGCAGTTTCTGGTTCTATGAGCAAGAGTTGTTTTCTGGTAAGGAAAGTCACTATTGCGCTGCCATTGCCATACACAGGACAAATAGCACTGGCATCTGTTGCCAGCAAGTACAGTGTATTGGACTGAAGAGGAGCTACTGTTCTAGTCAGGTTCCTAAGCAGACTTGAACTAGATATGGCCGTGTGTGTAGGAAGCACAATGTTTTTTTGTTCTGAGCAAGCTCACTGTTTGGACCCCATAGGAAACACAGTAGAGTAGAAGAGTGCTCTTTTCTCAAAAGCCGACTGTGTTTCTTGTAAGGCGAGCTAGCGTTTGTTTCCTACTCCTAAATGGAGTTGAATCACATGCAGTTTCTGGTCCTACGAGCAAGAGTTGTTTTCTGGTAAGGAAAGTCACTATTGCACTCCTATTGCCATATACAGTGCAAATAGCACTCGCGTCTGTTCCCAGCAAGTACAGTGTATCGGACTGAAGAGGAGCTACTGTTCTTGTCAGTTTCCTAAGCAGAGGTGAACTAGATATGGCCCGTGTGTAGGAAGCACAGTTCTTTTGTTCTGAGCAAGCTCACTGTTCTGGCCCTATAGGAAACACAGTAGAGTACAAGAATGCTCTTTTCTCAAAAGCAGAGTGTGTTTCTTGTAAGGCAAGCTAGCGTTTGTTTCCCAGTCCTAAATGGAGTTGAATCACATGCAGTTTCTGGTCCTACGAGCAAGAGTTGTTTTCTGGTAAGAATAGTCACTATTGCGCTGCCATTGCCATACACAGGACAAATAGCACTGGCGTCTGTTCCCAGCAAGTACAGTGTATTGGACTAAAGGGTATCTACTGTTTTTGTCAGGTTCCTAAGCAGAGTTGAACTAGATATGGCCCGTGTGTGTAGGAAGCACAGTTATTATGTTCTGAGCAAGCTCACTGTTCTGGCCCTATAGGAAACACAGTAGAGTAGAAGAATGCTCTTTTCTCAAAAGCAGAGTGTGTTTCTTCTAAGGCGAGCTAGCGTTTGTTTCCCAGTCCTAAATGGAGTTGAATCACATGCTCAGTTCTTATGTTCTAAGCAAGCTCACTGTTCTGGCCCTATGGGAAACACAGTAGAGTAGAAGAATGCTCTTTTCTCAAAAGCAGAGTGTGTTTCTTGTAAGGCGAGCTAGAATTTGTTTCCCAGTCCTAAATGGAGTTGAGTCACATGCAATTTTTTGTCCTACGAGCAAGAGTTGTTTTCTGGTAAGGCGAGTCACTATTGTACTCCCATTGCCATACACAGTGCAAATAGCACTCGAGTCTGTTCCCAGCAAGTACAGTGTATTGGAGTGAATAGGATCTACTGTTCTTTTCAGTTTCCTAAGCAGAGGTGAACTAGATATTGCCCATGTGTGTAGGAAGCACAGTTCTTTTGTTCTGAGCAAGCTCACTGTTCGGACCCCATAGGAAACACAGTAGAGTAGAAGAGTGCTCTTTTCTCAAAAGCAGAGTGTGTTTCATGTAAGGCGAGGTAGCATTTGTTTCCAGTCTTAAATGGAGTTGAATCACATGCAGTTACTGGTCCTTTGAGCAAGAGTTGTTTTCTGGTAAGGAAAGTCACTATTGCGCTCCCATTGACATGTACAGTGCAAATAGCCCTGGCGTCTGTTCCCAGCAAGTACAGTGTATCGGACTGAAGAGGAGCTACTGTACTTGTCAGTTTCCTAAGCAGAGTTGAACTAGATATGGCCCGTGTGCGTAGGAAGCTCAGTTCTTATGTTCTGAGCAAGCTCACTAGTCTGGCCCTATAGGAAACACAGTAGAGTAGAAGAGTGTTCTTTTCTCTAAAGGAGAGTGTGTTTCTTGTAGGGAAAGCTAGCGTTTGTTTCCTAGTCCTAAATGGAGTTGAATCACATGCAGTTTCTGGTCCTACGCACAAGAGTTGTTTTCTGGTAAGGAAAGTCACTATTGCGCGCCCATTGCCATATACAGTGCAAATAGCACTCGCGTCTGTTCCCAGGAAGTACAGTGCATTGGACTGAAGAGGAGCTACTGTTCTCGTCAGTTTCCTAAGCAGAGTTGAACTAGATATGGCCCGTGTGTGTAGGAAGCACAGTTCTTTTTTTCTGAGCAAGCTCACTGTTCTGGCCCTATAGGAAACACAGTAGAGTAGAAGAGTGCTCTTTTCTCAAAAGCAGAGTGTGTTTCTTGTAAGGCAAGCTAGTATTTGTTTCCCAGTCCTAAATGGAGTTGAATCACATGCAGTTTCTGGTCCTACGAGCAAGAGTTGTTTTCTGGTAAGACGAGTCATTATTGTGCTCCCATTGCCATACACAGTGCAAATAGCACTCGCGTCTGTTCCCAGCAAGTACAGTGTATTGGACTGAATAGGATCTACTGTTCTTTTCAGTTTCCTAAGCAGAGGTGAACTAGATATTGCCTATGTGTGTAGGAAGCACAGTTCTTTTGTTCTGAGCAAGCTCACTGTTCGGACCCCATAGGAAACTCAGTAGAGTACAAGAGTGCTCTTTTGTCAAAAGCAGAGTGTGTTTCATGTAAGGCGAGGTAGCATTTGTTTCCCAGTCTTAAATGGAGTTGAATCACATGCAGTTACTGGTCTTATGAGCAAGAGTTGTTTTCTGGTAAGGAAAGTCACTATTGCGCTCCCATTGACATACACAGTACAAATAGCCCTGGCGTCTATTCCCAGCAAGTACAGTGTATCGGACTGAAGAGGAGCTACTGTTCTTGTCAGTTTCCTAAGCAGAGTTGAACTAGATATGGCCCGTGTGTGTAGGAAGCTCAGTTCTTATGTTCTGAGCAAGCTCACTGTTCTGGCCCTATAGGAAACACAGTAGAGTAGAAGAATGTTCTTTTCTCAAAAGCCGACTGTGTTTCTTGTAAGATGAGCTAGCGTTTGTTTCCTAGTCCTAAATGGAGTTGAATCACATGCAGTTTCTGGTCCTACGAGCAAGAGTTGTTTTCTGGTAAGGAAAGTCACTATTGCACTCCTATTGCCATATACAGTGCAAATAGCACTCGCGTCTGTTCCCAGCAAGTACAGTGTATCGGACTGAAGAGGAGCTACTGTACTTGTCAGTTTCCTAAGCAGAGTTGAACTAGATATGGCCCGTGTGCGTAGGAAGCTCAGTTCTTATGTTCTGAGCAAGCTCACTGTTCTGGCCCTATAGGAAACACAGTAGAGTAGAAGAGTGCTCTTTTCTCTAAAGCAGAGTGTGGTTCTTGTAGGGAAAGCTAGCGTTTGTTTCCTAGTCCTAAATGGAGTTGAATCACATGCAGTTTCTGGTCCTACGCACAAGAGTTGTTTCCTGGTAAGGAAAGTCACTATTGCGCGCCCATTGCCATATACAGTGCAGATAGCACTCACGTCTGTTCCCGCAAGTACAGTGTTGGACTGAAGAGGAGCTACTGTTCTTGTCAGGTTTCTAAGCAGAGTTGAACTACATATGATACGTGTGTGTAGGAAGCACAGTTCTTTTGTTCTGAGCAAGCTCACTGTTTGGACCCCATAGGAAACACAGTAGAGTAGAAGAATGCTCTTTTCTCAAAAGCAGAGTGTGTTTCTTGTAAGGCGAGCTAGCGTTTGTTTCCCAGTCCTAAATGGAGTTGAATCACATGCAGTTTCTGGTCCTACGAGCAAGAGTTGTTTTCTGGTAAGGAAAGTCACTATTGTGCTCCCATTGCCATACACAGTGCAAATAGCACTCGCGTCTGTTCCCAGCAAGTACAGTGTATTGGACTGAATAGGATCTACTGTTCTTTTCAGTTTCCTAAGCAGAGGTGAACTAGATATTGCCTATGTGTGTAGGAAGCACAGTTCTTTTGTTCTGAGCAAGCTCACTGTTCGGACCCCATAGGAAACTCAGTAGAGTACAAGAGTGCTCTTTTCTCAAAAGCAGAGTGTGTTTCATATAAGGCGAGGTAGCATTTGTTTCCCAGTCTTAAATGGAGTTGAATCACATGCAGTTACTGGTCCTATGAGGAAGAGTTGTTTTCTGGGAGGAAAGTCACTATTGCGCTCCCATTGACATACACAGTGCAAATAGCCCTGGCGTCTGTTCCCAGCAAGTACAGTGTATCTGACTGAAGAGGAGCTACTGTTCTTGTCAGTTTCCTAAGCAGAGGTGAACTAGATATGGCCCGTGTGTAGGAAGCACAGTTCTTTTGTTCTGAGCAAGCTCATTGTTCTGGCCCTATAGGAAACACAGTAGAGTAGAAGAATGCTCTTTTCTCAAAAGCAGAGTGTGTTTCTTGTAAGGCGAGCTAGCGTTTGTTTCCCAGTCCTAAACGGAGGTGAAACACATGCAGTTTCTGGTCCTATTAGCAAGAGTTGTTTTATGGTAAGAATAGTCACTATTGCGCTGCCATTGCTATACACAGGACAAATAGCCCTGGCGTCTGTTCCCAGCAAGTACAGTGTATTGGACTAAAGGGTATCTATTGTTCTTGTCAGTTTCCTAAGCAGAGTTGAACTAGATATGGCTCGTGTGTGTAGGAAGCACAGTTATTATGTTCTGAGCAAGCTCACTGTTTGGACCCCATAGGAAACACAGTATTGTAGAAGAGTGCTCTTTTTTCTAAAGCAGAGTGTGTTTCTTGTAAGGCGAGCTAGCGTTTGTTTCCCAGTCCTAAATGGAGTTGAAACACATGCAGTTTCTGGTACTATGAGCAAGAGTTGGTTTCTGGTAAGGAAAGTCACTATTGCGCTGCCATTGCCTTACACAGGACAAATAGCACTGGCATCTGTTGCCAGCAAGTACAGTGTATTGGACTGAAGAGGAGCTACTGTTCTAGTCAGGTTCCTAAGCAGACTTGAACTAGATATGGCCGTGTGTGTAGGAAGCACAATTTTTTTTTGTTTTGAGCAAGCTCACTGTTTGGACCCCATAGGAAACACAGTAGAGTAGAAGAGTGCTCTTGTCTCAAAAGCAGAGTGTGTTTCTTGTAAGGCGAGCTAGCGTTTGTTTCCCAGTCCTAAATGGAGTTGAATCACATGCAGTTTCTGGTCCTATGAGCAAGAGTTGTTTTCTGGTAAGGAAAGTCACTATTGGGCTCCCATTGACATACACTGTGCAAATAGCACTCGCGTCTGTTCCCAGCAAGTACAGTGTATCGGACTGAAGAGGAGCTACTGTTCTTGTCAGTTTCCTAAGCAGAGTTGAACTAGATATGGCCCGTGTGCGTATGAAGCTCAGTTCTTATGTTCTGATCAAGCTCACTGTTCTGGCCCTATAGGAAACACAGTAGAGTAGAAGAGTGTTCTTTTCTCTAAAGCAGAGTGTGTTTCTTGTAGGGCAAGCTAGCGTTTGTTTCCTAGTCCTAAATGGAGTTGAATCACATACAGTTTCTGGTCCTACGCACAAGAGTTGTTTTCTGGTAAGGAAAGTCACTATTGTGCGCCCATTGCCATACACAGTTCAAATGCACTCGCGTCTGATCCTGCAAGTACAGTGTTGGACTGAAGAGGAGCTACTGTTCTTGTCAGGTTCCTAAGCAGAGTTGAACTACATATGGTCCGTGTGTGTAGGAAGCACAGTTCTTTTGTTCTGAGCAAGCTCACTGTTTGGACTACATAGGAAACACAGTATAGTAGAAGACTGCTCCTTTCTCTAGAGCAGAGTGTGTTTCTTGTAAGGCGAGCTAGCGTTTGTTTCCCAGTCCTAAATGGAGTAGAATATCATGCCGTTTTTGGTCCTATGAGCAAGAGTTGTTTTCTGGTAAGGAAAGTCACTATTGCGCTGCCATTGCCATACACAGGACAAATAGCACTGGCGTCTGTTGCCAGCAAGTACAGTGTATTGGACTGAAGAGGATCTATTGTTCTTGTCAGGTTCCTAAGCAGACTTGAACTAGATATGGCCGTGTGTGTAGGAAGCTCAATTTTTTTTGTTCTGAGCTAGCTCACTGTTTGGACCCCATAGGAAACACAGTAGAGTAGAAGAGTGCTCTTTTCTCAAAAGCCGACTGTGTTTCTTGTAAGGCGAGCTAGCGTTTGTTTCCTACTCCTAAATGGAGTTGAATCACATGCAGTTTCTGGTCCTACGAGCAAGAGTTGTTTTCTGGTAAGGAAAGTCACTATTGCACTCCTATTGCCATATACAGTGCAAATAGCACTCGCGTCTGTTCCCAGCAAGTACAGTGTATCGGACTGAAGAGGAGCTACTGTTCTTGTCAGTTTCCTAAGCAGAGGTGAACTAGATATGGCCCGTGTGTAGGAAGCACAGTTCTTTTGTTCTGAGCAAGCTCACTGTTCTGGCCCTATAGGAAACACAGTAGAGTACAAGAATGCTCTTTTCTCAAAAGCAGAGTGTGTTTCTTGTAAGGCAAGCTAGCGTTTGTTTCCCAGTCCTAAATGGAGTTGAATCACATGCAGTTTCTGGTCCTACGAGCAAGAGTTGTTTTCTGGTAAGAATAGTCACTATTGCGCTGCCATTGCCATACACAGGACAAATAGCACTGGCGTCTGTTCCCAGCAAGTACAGTGTATTGGACTAAAGGGTATCTACTGTTTTTGTCAGGTTCCTAAGCAGAGTTGAACTAGATATGGCCCGTGTGTGTAGGAAGCACAGTTATTATGTTCTGAGCAAGCTCACTGTTCTGGCCCTATAGGAAACACAGTAGAGTAGAAGAATGCTCTTTTCTCAAAAGCAGAGTGTGTTTCTTCTAAGGCGAGCTAGCGTTTGTTTCCCAGTCCTAAATGGAGTTGAATCACATGCTCAGTTCTTATGTTCTAAGCAAGCTCACTGTTCTGGCCCTATGGGAAACACAGTAGAGTAGAAGAATGCTCTTTTCTCAAAAGCAGAGTGTGTTTCTTGTAAGGCGAGCTAGAATTTGTTTCCCAGTCCTAAATGGAGTTGAGTCACATGCAATTTTTTGTCCTACGAGCAAGAGTTGTTTTCTGGTAAGGCGAGTCACTATTGTACTCCCATTGCCATACACAGTGCAAATAGCACTCGAGTCTGTTCCCAGCAAGTACAGTGTATTGGACTGAATAGGATCTACTGTTCTTTTCAGTTTCCTAAGCAGAGGTGAACTAGATATTGCCCATGTGTGTAGGAAGCACAGTTCTTTTGTTCTGAGCAAGCTCACTGTTCGGACCCCATAGGAAACACAGTAGAGTAGAAGAGTGCTCTTTTCTCAAAAGCAGAGTGTGTTTCATGTAAGGCGAGGTAGCATTTGTTTCCAGTCTTAAATGGAGTTGAATCACATGCAGTTACTGGTCCTTTGAGCAAGAGTTGTTTTCTGGTAAGGAAAGTCACTATTGCGCTCCCATTGACATGTACAGTGCAAATAGCCCTGGCGTCTGTTCCCAGCAAGTACAGTGTATCGGACTGAAGAGGAGCTACTGTACTTGTCAGTTTCCTAAGCAGAGTTGAACTAGATATGGCCCGTGTGCGTAGGAAGCTCAGTTCTTATGTTCTGAGCAAGCTCACTAGTCTGGCCCTATAGGAAACACAGTAGAGTAGAAGAGTGTTCTTTTCTCTAAAGGAGAGTGTGTTTCTTGTAGGGAAAGCTAGCGTTTGTTTCCTAGTCCTAAATGGAGTTGAATCACATGCAGTTTCTGGTCCTACGCACAAGAGTTGTTTTCTGGTAAGGAAAGTCACTATTGCGCGCCCATTGCCATATACAGTGCAAATAGCACTCGCGTCTGTTCCCAGGAAGTACAGTGCATTGGACTGAAGAGGAGCTACTGTTCTCGTCAGTTTCCTAAGCAGAGTTGAACTAGATATGGCCCGTGTGTGTAGGAAGCACAGTTCTTTTTTTCTGAGCAAGCTCACTGTTCTGGCCCTATAGGAAACACAGTAGAGTAGAAGAGTGCTCTTTTCTCAAAAGCAGAGTGTGTTTCTTGTAAGGCAAGCTAGTATTTGTTTCCCAGTCCTAAATGGAGTTGAATCACATGCAGTTTCTGGTCCTACGAGCAAGAGTTGTTTTCTGGTAAGACGAGTCATTATTGTGCTCCCATTGCCATACACAGTGCAAATAGCACTCGCGTCTGTTCCCAGCAAGTACAGTGTATTGGACTGAATAGGATCTACTGTTCTTTTCAGTTTCCTAAGCAGAGGTGAACTAGATATTGCCTATGTGTGTAGGAAGCACAGTTCTTTTGTTCTGAGCAAGCTCACTGTTCGGACCCCATAGGAAACTCAGTAGAGTACAAGAGTGCTCTTTTGTCAAAAGCAGAGTGTGTTTCATGTAAGGCGAGGTAGCATTTGTTTCCCAGTCTTAAATGGAGTTGAATCACATGCAGTTACTGGTCTTATGAGCAAGAGTTGTTTTCTGGTAAGGAAAGTCACTATTGCGCTCCCATTGACATACACAGTGCAAATAGCCCTGGCGTCTATTCCCAGCAAGTACAGTGTATCGGACTGAAGAGGAGCTACTGTTCTTGTCAGTTTCCTAAGCAGAGTTGAACTAGATATGGCCCGTGTGTGTAGGAAGCTCAGTTCTTATGTTCTGAGCAAGCTCACTGTTCTGGCCCTATAGGAAACACAGTAGAGTAGAAGAATGTTCTTTTCTCAAAAGCCGACTGTGTTTCTTGTAAGATGAGCTAGCGTTTGTTTCCTAGTCCTAAATGGAGTTGAATCACATGCAGTTTCTGGTCCTACGAGCAAGAGTTGTTTTCTGGTAAGGAAAGTCACTATTGCACTCCTATTGCCATATACAGTGCAAATAGCACTCGCGTCTGTTCCCAGCAAGTACAGTGTATCGGACTGAAGAGGAGCTACTGTACTTGTCAGTTTCCTAAGCAGAGTTGAACTAGATATGGCCCGTGTGCGTAGGAAGCTCAGTTCTTATGTTCTGAGCAAGCTCACTAGTCTGGCCCTATAGGAAACACAGTAGAGTAGAAGAGTGTTCTTTTCTCTAAAGGAGAGTGTGTTTCTTGTAGGGAAAGCTAGCGTTTGTTTCCTAGTCCTAAATGGAGTTGAATCACATGCAGTTTCTGGTCCTACGCACAAGAGTTGTTTTCTGGTAAGGAAAGTCACTATTGCGCGCCCATTGCCATATACAGTGCAAATAGCACTCGCGTCTGTTCCCAGGAAGTACAGTGCATTGGACTGAAGAGGAGCTACTGTTCTCGTGAGTTTCCTAAGCAGAGTTGAACTAGATATGGCCCGTGTGTGTAGGAAGCACAGTTCTTTTTTTCTGAGCAAGCTCACTGTTCTGGCCCTATAGGAAACACAGTAGAGTAGAAGAGTGCTCTTTTCTCAAAAGCAGAGTGTGTTTCTTGTAAGGCAAGCTAGTATTTGTTTCCCAGTCCTAAATGGAGTTGAATCACATGCAGTTTCTGGTCCTACGAGCAAGAGTTGTTTTCTGGTAAGACGAGTCATTATTGTGCTCCCATTGCCATACACAGTGCAAATAGCACTCGCGTCTGTTCCCAGCAAGTACAGTGTATTGGACTGAATAGGATCTACTGTTCTTTTCAGTTTCCTAAGCAGAGGTGAACTAGATATTGCCTATGTGTGTAGGAAGCACAGTTCTTTTGTTCTGAGCAAGCTCACTGTTCGGACCCCATAGGAAACTCAGTAGAGTACAAGAGTGCTCTTTTGTCAAAAGCAGAGTGTGTTTCATGTAAGGCGAGGTAGCATTTGTTTCCCAGTCTTAAATGGAGTTGAATCACATGCAGTTACTGGTCTTATGAGCAAGAGTTGTTTTCTGGTAAGGAAAGTCACTATTGCGCTCCCATTGACATACACAGTGCAAATAGCCCTGGCGTCTATTCCCAGCAAGTACAGTGTATCGGACTGAAGAGGAGCTACTGTTCTTGTCAGTTTCCTAAGCAGAGTTGAACTAGATATGGCCCGTGTGTGTAGGAAGCTCAGTTCTTATGTTCTGAGCAAGCTCACTGTTCTGGCCCTATAGGAAACACAGTAGAGTAGAAGAATGTTCTTTTCTCAAAAGCCGACTGTGTTTCTTGTAAGATGAGCTAGCGTTTGTTTCCTAGTCCTAAATGGAGTTGAATCACATGCAGTTTCTGGTCCTACGAGCAAGAGTTGTTTTCTGGTAAGGAAAGTCACTATTGCACTCCTATTGCCATATACAGTGCAAATAGCACTCGCGTCTGTTCCCAGCAAGTACAGTGTATCGGACTGAAGAGGAGCTACTGTACTTGTCAGTTTCCTAAGCAGAGTTGAACTAGATATGGCCCGTGTGCGTAGGAAGCTCAGTTCTTATGTTCTGAGCAAGCTCACTGTTCTGGCCCTATAGGAAACACAGTAGAGTAGAAGAGTGCTCTTTTCTCTAAAGCAGAGTGTGGTTCTTGTAGGGAAAGCTAGCGTTTGTTTCCTAGTCCTAAATGGAGTTGAATCACATGCAGTTTCTGGTCCTACGCACAAGAGTTGTTTCCTGGTAAGGAAAGTCACTATTGCGCGCCCATTGCCATATACAGTGCAGATAGCACTCACGTCTGTTCCCGCAAGTACAGTGTTGGACTGAAGAGGAGCTACTGTTCTTGTCAGGTTTCTAAGCAGAGTTGAACTACATATGATCCGTGTGTGTAGGAAGCACAGTTCTTTTGTTCTGAGCAAGCTCACTGTTTGGACCCCATAGGAAACACAGTAGAGTAGTAGAATGCTCTTTTCTCAAAAGCAGAGTGTGTTTCTTGTAAGGCGAGCTAGCGTTTGTTTCCCAGTCCTAAATGGAGTTGAATCACATGCAGTTTCTGGTCCTACGAGCAAGAGTTGTTTTCTGGTAAGGAAAGTCACTATTGTGCTCCCATTGCCATACACAGTGCAAATAGCACTCGCGTCTGTTCCCAGCAAGTACAGTGTATTGGACTGAATAGGATCTACTGTTCTTTTCAGTTTCCTAAGCAGAGGTGAACTAGATATTGCCTATGTGTGTAGGAAGCACAGTTCTTTTGTTCTGAGCAAGCTCACTGTTCGGACCCCATAGGAAACTCAGTAGAGTACAAGAGTGCTCTTTTCTCAAAAGCAGAGTGTGTTTCATATAAGGCGAGGTAGCATTTGTTTCCCAGTCTTAAATGGAGTTGAATCACATGCAGTTACTGGTCCTATGAGGAAGAGTTGTTTTCTGGGAGGAAAGTCACTATTGCGCTCCCATTGACATACACAGTGCAAATAGCCCTGGCGTCTGTTCCCAGCAAGTACAGTGTATCTGACTGAAGAGGAGCTACTGTTCTTGTCAGTTTCCTAAGCAGAGGTGAACTAGATATGGCCCGTGTGTAGGAAGCACAGTTCTTTTGTTCTGAGCAAGCTCATTGTTCTGGCCCTATAGGAAACACAGTAGAGTAGAAGAATGCTCTTTTCTCAAAAGCAGAGTGTGTTTCTTGTAAGGCGAGCTAGCGTTTGTTTCCCAGTCCTAAACGGAGGTGAAACACATGCAGTTTCTGGTCCTATTAGCAAGAGTTGTTTTATGGTAAGAATAGTCACTATTGCGCTGCCATTGCTATACACAGGACAAATAGCCCTGGCGTCTGTTCCCAGCAAGTACAGTGTATTGGACTAAAGGGTATCTACTGTTCTTGTCAGTTTCCTAAGCAGAGTTGAACTAGATATGGCTCGTGTGTGTAGGAAGCACAGTTATTATGTTCTGAGCAAGCTCACTGTTTGGACCCCATAGGAAACACAGTATTGTAGAAGAGTGCTCTTTTTTCTAAAGCAGAGTGTGTTTCTTGTAAGGCGAGCTAGCGTTTGTTTCCCAGTCCTAAATGGAGTTGAAACACATGCAGTTTCTGGTACTATGAGCAAGAGTTGGTTTCTGGTAAGGAAAGTCACTATTGCGCTGCCATTGCCTTACACAGGACAAATAGCACTGGCATCTGTTGCCAGCAAGTACAGTGTATTGGACTGAAGAGGAGCTACTGTTCTAGTCAGGTTCCTAAGCAGACTTGAACTAGATATGGCCGTGTGTGTAGGAAGCACAATTTTTTTTTGTTTTGAGCAAGCTCACTGTTTGGACCCCATAGGAAACACAGTAGAGTAGAAGAGTGCTCTTGTCTCAAAAGCAGAGTGTGTTTCTTGTAAGGCGAGCTAGCGTTTGTTTCCCAGTCCTAAATGGAGTTGAATCACATGCAGTTTCTGGTCCTATGAGCAAGAGTTGTTTTCTGGTAAGGAAAGTCACTATTGGGCTCCCATTGACATACACTGTGCAAATAGCACTCGCGTCTGTTCCCAGCAAGTACAGTGTATCGGACTGAAGAGGAGCTACTGTTCTTGTCAGTTTCCTAAGCAGAGTTGAACTAGATATGGCCCGTGTGCGTAGGAAGCTCAGTTCTTATGTTCTGAGCAAGCTCACTGTTCTGGCCCTATAGGAAACACAGTAGAGTAGAAGAGTGTTCTTTTCTCTAAAGCAGAGTGTGTTTCTTGTAGGGCAAGCTAGCGTTTGTTTCCTAGTCCTAAATGGAGTTGAATCACATACAGTTTCTGGTCCTACGCACAAGAGTTGTTTTCTGGTAAGGAAAGTCACTATTGTGCGCCCATTGCCATACACAGTTCAAATGCACTCGCGTCTGATCCTGCAAGTACAGTGTTGGACTGAAGAGGAGCTACTGTTCTTGTCAGGTTCCTAAGCAGAGTTGAACTACATATGGTCCGTGTGTGTAGGAAGCACAGTTCTTTTGTTCTGAGCAAGCTCACTGTTTGGACTACATAGGAAACACAGTATAGTAGAAGACTGCTCCTTTCTCTAGAGCAGAGTGTGTTTCTTGTAAGGCGAGCTAGCGTTTGTTTCCCAGTCCTAAATGGAGTAGAATATCATGCCGTTTTTGGTCCTATGAGCAAGAGTTGTTTTCTGGTAAGGAAAGTCACTATTGCGCTGCCATTGCCATACACAGGACAAATAGCACTGGCGTCTGTTGCCAGCAAGTACAGTGTATTGGACTGAAGAGGATCTATTGTTCTTGTCAGGTTCCTAAGCAGACTTGAACTAGATATGGCCGTGTGTGTAGGAAGCTCAATTTTTTTTGTTCTGAGCAAGCTCACTGTTTGGACCCCATAGGAAACACAGTAGAGTAGAAGAGTGCTCTTTTCTCAAAAGCCGACTGTGTTTCTTGTAAGGCGAGCTAGCGTTTGTTTCCTACTCCTAAATGGAGTTGAATCACATGCAGTTTCTGGTCCTACGAGCAAGAGTTGTTTTCTGGTAAGGAAAGTCACTATTGCACTCCTATTGCCATATACAGTGCAAATAGCACTCGCGTCTGTTCCCAGCAAGTACAGTGTATCGGACTGAAGAGGAGCTACTGTTCTTGTCAGTTTCCTAAGCAGAGGTGAACTAGATATGGCCCGTGTGTAGGAAGCACAGTTCTTTTGTTCTGAGCAAGCTCACTGTTCTGGCCCTATAGGAAACACAGTAGAGTACAAGAATGCTCTTTTCTCAAAAGCAGAGTGTGTTTCTTGTAAGGCAAGCTAGCGTTTGTTTCCCAGTCCTAAATGGAGTTGAATCACATGCAGTTTCTGGTCCTACGAGCAAGAGTTGTTTTCTGGTAAGAATAGTCACTATTGCGCTGCCATTGCCATACACAGGACAAATAGCACTGGCGTCTGTTCCCAGCAAGTACAGTGTATTGGACTAAAGGGTATCTACTGTTTTTGTCAGGTTCCTAAGCAGAGTTGAACTAGATATGGCCCGTGTGTGTAGGAAGCACAGTTATTATGTTCTGAGCAAGCTCACTGTTCTGGCCCTATAGGAAACACAGTAGAGTACAAGAATGCTCTTTTATCAAAAGCAGAGTGTGTTTCTTCTAAGGCGAGCTAGCGTTTGTTTCCCAGTCCTAAATGGAGTTGAATCACATGCTCAGTTCTTATGTTCTAAGCAAGCTCACTGTTCTGGCCCTATGGGAAACACAGTAGAGTAGAAGAATGCTCTTTTCTCAAAAGCAGAGTGTGTTTCTTGTAAGGCGAGCTAGAATTTGTTTCCCAGTCCTAAATGGAGTTGAGTCACATGCAATTTTTTGTCCTACGAGCAAGAGTTGTTTTCTGGTAAGGCGAGTCACTATTGTACTCCCATTGCCATACACAGTGCAAATAGCACTCGAGTCTGTTCCCAGCAAGTACAGTGTATTGGACTGAATAGGATCTACTGTTCTTTTCAGTTTCCTAAGCAGAGGTGAACTAGATATTGCCCATGTGTGTAGGAAGCACAGTTCTTTTGTTCTGAGCAAGCTCACTGTTCGGACCCCATAGGAAACACAGTAGAGTAGAAGAGTGCTCTTTTCTCAAAAGCAGAGTGTGTTTCATGTAAGGCGAGGTAGCATTTGTTTCCAGTCTTAAATGGAGTTGAATCACATGCAGTTACTGGTCCTTTGAGCAAGAGTTGTTTTCTGGTAAGGAAAGTCACTATTGCGCTCCCATTGACATGTACAGTGCAAATAGCCCTGGCGTCTGTTCCCAGCAAGTACAGTGTATCGGACTGAAGAGGAGCTACTGTACTTGTCAGTTTCCTAAGCAGAGTTGAACTAGATATGGCCCGTGTGCGTAGGAAGCTCAGTTCTTATGTTCTGAGCAAGCTCACTAGTCTGGCCCTATAGGAAACACAGTAGAGTAGAAGAGTGTTCTTTTCTCTAAAGGAGAGTGTGTTTCTTGTAGGGAAAGCTAGCGTTTGTTTCCTAGTCCTAAATGGAGTTGAATCACATGCAGTTTCTGGTCCTACGCACAAGAGTTGTTTTCTGGTAAGGAAAGTCACTATTGCGCGCCCATTGCCATATACAGTGCAAATAGCACTCGCGTCTGTTCCCAGGAAGTACAGTGCATTGGACTGAAGAGGAGCTACTGTTCTCGTCAGTTTCCTAAGCAGAGTTGAACTAGATATGGCCCGTGTGTGTAGGAAGCACAGTTCTTTTTTTCTGAGCAAGCTCACTGTTCTGGCCCTATAGGAAACACAGTAGAGTAGAAGAGTGCTCTTTTCTCAAAAGCAGAGTGTGTTTCTTGTAAGGCAAGCTAGTATTTGTTTCCCAGTCCTAAATGGAGTTGAATCACATGCAGTTTCTGGTCCTACGAGCAAGAGTTGTTTTCTGGTAAGACGAGTCATTATTGTGCTCCCATTGCCATACACAGTGCAAATAGCACTCGCGTCTGTTCCCAGCAAGTACAGTGTATTGGACTGAATAGGATCTACTGTTCTTTTCAGTTTCCTAAGCAGAGGTGAACTAGATATTGCCTATGTGTGTAGGAAGCACAGTTCTTTTGTTCTGAGCAAGCTCACTGTTCGGACCCCATAGGAAACTCAGTAGAGTACAAGAGTGCTCTTTTGTCAAAAGCAGAGTGTGTTTCATGTAAGGCGAGGTAGCATTTGTTTCCCAGTCTTAAATGGAGTTGAATCACATGCAGTTACTGGTCTTATGAGCAAGAGTTGTTTTCTGGTAAGGAAAGTCACTATTGCGCTCCCATTGACATACACAGTGCAAATAGCCCTGGCGTCTATTCCCAGCAAGTACAGTGTATCGGACTGAAGAGGAGCTACTGTTCTTGTCAGTTTCCTAAGCAGAGTTGAACTAGATATGGCCCGTGTGTGTAGGAAGCTCAGTTCTTATGTTCTGAGCAAGCTCACTGTTCTGGCCCTATAGGAAACACAGTAGAGTAGAAGAATGTTCTTTTCTCAAAAGCCGACTGTGTTTCTTGTAAGACGAGCTAGCGTTTGTTTCCTAGTCCTAAATGGAGTTGAATCACATGCAGTTTCTGGTCCTACGAGCAAGAGTTGTTTTCTGGTAAGGAAAGTCACTATTGCACTCCTATTGCCATATACAGTGCAAATAGCACTCGCGTCTGTTCCCAGCAAGTACAGTGTATCGGACTGAAGAGGAGCTACTGTACTTGTCAGTTTCCTAAGCAGAGTTGAACTAGATATGGCCCGTGTGCGTAGGAAGCTCAGTTCTTATGTTCTGAGCAAGCTCACTGTTCTGGCCCTATAGGAAACACAGTAGAGTAGAAGAGTGCTCTTTTCTCTAAAGCAGAGTGTGGTTCTTGTAGGGAAAGCTAGCGTTTGTTTCCTAGTCCTAAATGGAGTTGAATCACATGCAGTTTCTGGTCCTACGCACAAGAGTTGTTTCCTGGTAAGGAAAGTCACTATTGCGCGCCCATTGCCATATACAGTGCAGATAGCACTCACCTCTGTTCCCGCAAGTACAGTGTTGGACTGAAGAGGAGCTACTGTTCTTGTCAGGTTTCTAAGCAGAGTTGAACTACATATGATCCGTGTGTGTAGGAAGCACAGTTCTTTTGTTCTGAGCAAGCTCACTGTTTGGACCCCATAGGAAACACAGTAGAGTAGAAGAATGCTCTTTTCTCAAAAGCAGAGTGTGTTTCTTGTAAGGCGAGCTAGCGTTTGTTTCCCAGTCCTAAATGGAGTTGAATCACATGCAGTTTCTGGTCCTACGAGCAAGAGTTGTTTTCTGGTAAGGAAAGTCACTATTGTGCTCCCATTGCCATACACAGTGCAAATAGCACTCGCGTCTGTTCCCAGCAAGTACAGTGTATTGGACTGAATAGGATCTACTGTTCTTTTCAGTTTCCTAAGCAGAGGTGAACTAGATATTGCCTATGTGTGTAGGAAGCACAGTTCTTTTGTTCTGAGCAAGCTCACTGTTCGGACCCCATAGGAAACTCAGTAGAGTACAAGAGTGCTCTTTTCTCAAAAGCAGAGTGTGTTTCATATAAGGCGAGGTAGCATTTGTTTCCCAGTCTTAAATGGAGTTGAATCACATGCAGTTACTGGTCCTATGAGGAAGAGTTGTTTTCTGGGAGGAAAGTCACTATTGCGCTCCCATTGACATACACAGTGCAAATAGCCCTGGCGTCTGTTCCCAGCAAGTACAGTGTATCGGACTGAAGAGGAGCTACTGTTCTTGTCAGTTTCCTAAACAGAGTTGAACTAGATATGGCCCGTGTGCGTAGGAAGCTTAGTTCTTATGTTCTGAGCAAGTTCACTGTTCTGGCCCTATAGGAAACACAGTAGAGTAGAAGAGTGTTCTTTTCTCAAAAGCCGACTGTGTTTCTTGTAAGGCAAGCTAGCGTTTGTTTCCTAGTCCTAAATGGAGTTGAATCACATGCAGTTTCTGGTCCTACGAGCAAGAGTAGTTTTCTGGTAAGGAAAGTCACTATTGCACTCCTATTGCCATATACAGTGCAAATACCACTCGCGTCTGTTCCCAGCAAGTACAGTGTATCTGACTGAAGAGGAGCTACTGTTCTTGTCAGTTTCCTAAGCAGAGGTGAACTAGATATGGCCCGTGTGTAGGAAGCACAGTTCTTTTGTTCTGAGCAAGCTCATTGTTCTGGCCCTATAGGAAACACAGTAGAGTAGAAGAATGCTCTTTTCTCAAAAGCAGAGTGTGTTTCTTGTAAGGCGAGCTAGCGTTTGTTTCCCAGTCCTAAATGGAGGTGAAACACATGCAGTTTCTGGTCCTATTAGCAAGAGTTGTTTTATGGTAAGAATAGTCACTATTGCGCTGCCATTGCCATACACAGAACAAATAGCCCTGGCGTCTGTTCCCAGCAAGTACAGTGTATTGGACTAAAGGGTATCTACTGTTCTTGTCAGTTTCCTAAGCAGAGTTGAACTAGATATGGCTCGTGTGTGTAGGAAGCACAGTTATTATGTTCTGAGCAAGCTCACTGTTTGGACCCCATAGGAAACACAGTATTGTAGAAGAGTGCTCTTTTTTCTAAAGCAGAGTGTGTTTCTTGTAAGGCGAGCTAGCGTTTGTTTCCCAGTCCTAAATGGAGTTGAAACACATGCAGTTTCTGGTACTATGAGCAAGAGTTGGTTTCTGGTAAGGAAAGTCACTATTGCGCTGCCATTGCCTTACACAGGACAAATAGCACTGGCATCTGTTGCCAGCAAGTACAGTGTATTGGACTGAAGAGGAGCTACTGTTCTAGTCAGGTTCCTAAGCAGACTTGAACTAGATATGGCCGTGTGTGTAGGAAGCACAATTTTTTTTTGTTTTGAGCAAGCTCACTGTTTGGACCCCATAGGAAACACAGTAGAGTAGAAGAGTGCTCTTGTCTCAAAAGCAGAGTGTGTTTCTTGTAAGGCGAGCTAGCGTTTGTTTCCCAGTCCTAAATGGAGTTGAATCACATGCAGTTTCTGGTCCTATGAGCAAGAGTTGTTTTCTGGTAAGGAAAGTCACTATTGCGCTCCGATTGCCACTCAGTGCAAATAGCACTCCCGTCTCTTCCTAGCAAGTATAGTGTATTGGACTGAAGAGGAGCTACTGTTCTTCTCAGTTTCCTAAGCAGAGTTGAACTAGATATGGCCCGTGTGTGTAGGAAGCACAGTTATTATGTTCAGAGCAAGCTCACTGTTCTGGCCCTATAGGAAACACAGTAGAGTAGAAGAGTGCTCTTTTCTCAAAAGCAGGGTGTGTTTCTTGTAAGGCAAGCTAGCGTTTTTTTCCCAGTCCTAAATGGAGTTGAATCACATGTAGTTTCTAGTCCTACGAGCAAGAGTTGTTTTCTGTTAAGGAACGTCACTATTGCGCTCCCATTGCCATACACAGTGCAAATAGCACTCGCGTCTGATCCCAGCAAGTACAGTGTATCAGACTGAAGAGGAGCTACTGTTTTTCAGTTTCCTAAGCAGAGTTGAACTAGATATGCCCCGTGTGTGTAGGAAGCACAGTTCTTTTGTTCTGAGCAAGCTCACTGTTTGGACCCCATAGGAAACACAGTAGAGTAGAAGAGTACTCTTTTCTCAAAAGCAGAGTGTGTTTCATGTAAGGCGAGCTAGCATTTGTTTGCCAGTCCTAAATGGAGTTGAATCACATGCACTTTCTGTTCCTACGAGCAAGAGTTGTTTTATGGTAAGAATAGTAACTATTGCGCTGCCATTGCCATACACAGGACAAATAGCACTGGCGTCTGTTCCCAGCAAATACAGTGTATTGGACTAAAGGGTATCTACTGTTCTTGTCAGGTTCCTAAGCAGAGTTGAACTAGATATGGCCCGTGTGTGTAGGAAGCACAGTTATTGTGTTCTGAGCAAGCTCACTGTTCTGGCCCTATAGGAAACACAGTAGAGTAGAAGAGTGCTCTTTTCTCAAAAGCAGGGTGTGTTTCTTGTAAGGCAAGCTAGCGTTTTTTTCCCAGTCCTAAATGGAGTTGAATCACATGCAGTTTCTGGTCCTACGAGCAAGAGTTGTTTTCTGTTAAGGAAAGTCACTATTGCGCTCCCATTGCCATAAACAGTGCAAATAGCACTCTCGTCTGATCCCAGCAAGTACAGTGTATCGGACTGAAGAGGAGCTACTGGTCTTTCAGTATCCTAAGCAGAGTTGAACTAGATATGCCCCGTGTGTGTAGGAAGCACAGTTCTTTTGTTCTGAGCAAGTTCACCGTTCTGGCCCTATGGGAAACACAGTAGAGTAGAAGAAAGCTCTTATCTCAAAAGCAGAGTGTGTTTCTTGTAAGGCGAGCTAGAGTTTGTTTCCCAGTCCTAAATGGAGTTGAGTCACATGCAGTTTTTTGTCCTACGTGCAAGAGTTGTTTTCTGGTAAGGCTAGTCACTATTGTGCTCCCATTGCCATACACAGTGCAAATAGCACTCGCGTGTGTTCCCAGCAATTACAGTGTATTGGACTGAATAGGATCTACTGTTCTTTTCAGTTTCCTAAGCAGAGGTGAACTAGATATTGCCCATGTGTGTAGGAAGCACAGTTCTTTTGTTCTGAGCAAGCTCACTGTTCGGACCCCATAGGAAACACAGTAGAGTAGAAGAATGCTCTTTTCTCAAAAGCAGAGTGTGTTTCATGTAAGGCGAGGTAGCATTTGTTTCCCAGTCTTAAATGGAGTTGAATCACATGCAGTTACTGGTCCTATGAGCAAGAGTTGTTTTCTGGTAAGGAAAGTCACTATTGGGCTCCCATTGACATACACAGTGCAAATAGCACTCGCGTCTGTTCCCAGCAAGTACAGTGTATCGGACTGAAGAGGAGCTACTGTTCTTGTCAGTTTCCTAAGCAGAATTGAACTAGATATGGCCCGTGTGCGTAGAAAGCTCAGTTCTTTTGTTCTGAGCAAGCACATTGTTTGGAACCCATAGGAAACACAGTAGAGTAGATTAGTGCCCTTTTCTCAAAATCAGAGAGTCTTTCTTGTAAGGCGAGCTAGTGTTTGTTTCCCAGTCCTAAATGGAGTTTAATCACATGCACTTTCTGGTCCTATGAGCAAGAGTTGTTTTCTGGTAAGGAAAGTCCCTATTGCGCTCCCATTGCCATACACAGTGCAAATAGTACTCCCGTCTGTTCCCAGCAAGTACAGTGTATGGGACTGAAGAGGAGCTACTGTTCTTGTCAGTTTCCTAAGTAGAGTTGAACTAGATATGGCCCGTGTGTAGGAAGCACAGTTCTTTTGTTCTGAGCAAGCTCACTCTTCTGGCCCTATAGGAACACAGTAGAGTAGAAGAGTGCTCTCTTCTCTAAAGCAGAGTGTGTTTCTTGTAAGGCGAGCTAGCGTTTGTTTCCCAGTTCTAAATGGAGTTGAATCACATGAAGTTTCTTGTCCTATGAGCAAGAGTTGTTTTATGGTAAGAATAGTCACTATTGCACTGCCTTTGCCATACACAGGACAAATAGCACTGGCGTCTGTTCCCAGCAAGTACAGTGTATTGGACTTAAGAGGATCTACTGTTCTTGTCAGGTTCCTAAGCAGAGTTGAACTAGATATGGCCCGTGTGTGTAGGAAGCACAGTTATTATGTTCTGAGCAAGCTCTCTGTTCTGGCCCTATAGGAAACACAGTAGAGTAGAAGAGTGCTCTTTTCTCAAAAGCAGAGTGTGTTTCTTGTAAGGCAAGCTAGCGTTTTTTTCCCAGTCCTAAATGGAGTTGAATCACATGCAGTTGTTGGTCCCAGGAGCAAGAGTTGTTTTCTGGTAAGAAAAGTCACTATTGCGCTCCCATTGCCTTTCGCAGTACAAATAGCACTGGCGTCTGTTGCCAGCAAGTACAGTGTATTGGACTGAAGAGGAGCTACTGTTCTTGTCAGTTTCCTAAGCAGAGTTGAACTAGATATTGCCCGTGTGTGTAGGAAGCACAGTTCTTTTGTTCTGAGCAAGCTCACTCTTCGGACCCAATATGAGACACAGTAGAGAAGAAGAGTGCTCTTTTTTCTAAAGCAGAGTCTGTTTCTTGTAAGGCGAGCTAGCGTTTGTTTCCCAGTCCTAAATGGAGTTGAAACAGATGCAGTTTCTGGTCCTACGTACAAGAGTTGTTTTCTGGTAAGAAGAGTCACTATTGTGCTCCCTTTGTCATACACAGGGCAAATAGCACCGGCGTCTGTTCCCATCATGTACAGTGTATTGGACTGAAGAGGATCTACTGTTCTTGTCAGTTTGCTAAGCAGAATTGGAATAGATATGGCAGTGTGTAGGAAGCACAGTTCTTTTGTTCTGAGCAAGCTCACTGTTCTGGCCCTATAGGAAACACAGTAGAGTAGATGAGTGATCTTTTCTCAAAAGCAGAGTGTGTTTCTTGTAAGGCGAGCTAGCGTTTGTTTCCCAGTCCTAAATGGCGTTGAATCACATGCAGATTCTGTTTCTATGAGCAAGAGTAGTTTTCTGGTAAGAAGAGTCACTATTACGCTCACATTGTCATACATAGTGCAAATAGCACTCGTGTCTGTTGCCAGCATGTACAGTGTATTGGACTGAAGAGGATCTACTGTTCTTGTCAGTTTCCTAAACAGAGTTGAACTAGATATGGCCCGTGTGTGTAGGAAGCACAGTTCTTTTGTTCTGAGCAAGCTTACTGTTCAGACCCCATAGGAAACACAGTAGAGTAGAAGAGTGCTCTTTTCTCAAAAGCAGAGTGTGTTTCTTTTAAGGCGAGCTAGTGTTTGTTTCCCAGTCCTAAATGGAGTTGAATCCCATGCAGTTTCTTGTCCTACGAGCAAGAGTTGTTTTCTGGTAAGAAGAGTCACTATTGCGCTCCCATTGTCATACACAGGGCAAATAGCACTTGCGTCTCTTCCCAGCATGTACAGTGTATTTGACTGAAGTGGATCTACTGTCCTTGTCAGTTTCCTAAGCAGAATTGAACTAGACATGGCCGTGTGTGTAGGAAGAACAGTTCTTTTGTTCTGAGCAAGCTCACTGTTCAGACCCCATAGGAAACACAGTAGAGTAGAAGAGTGCCCTTTTCTCAAAAGCAGAGTGTGTTTCTTGTAAGGCGAGCTAGCGTTTGTTTCCCAGTCCTAAATGGAGTTGAATCCCATGAAGTTTCTGGTCCTACGTACAAGAGTTGTTTTCTGGTAAGGAATGTCACTATTGCGCTCCCATTGCCATACGCAGTACAAATAGCCCTGGAGTCTGTTGCCAGCAAGTACAGTGTATTGGACTGAAGAGGAGCTACTGTTCTTGTCAGTTTCCTAAGCAGAGTTGAACTAGATATTGCCCGTGTGTGTAGGAAGCACAGTTCTTTTGTTCTGAGCAAGCTCACTCTTCGGACCCAATATGAGACACAGTAGAGAAGAAGAGTGCTCTTTTCTCTAAAGCAGAGTCTGTTTCTTGTAAGGCGAGCTAGCGTTTGTTTCCCAGTCCTAAATGGAGTTGAAACACATGCAGTTTCTGGTCCTATGTACAAGAGTTGTTTTCTGGTAAGGAATGTCACTATTGAGCTCCCATTCCCATACACAGTGCAAATAGCACTCGCGTCTGTTCCCAGCAAGTACAGTGTTGGACTGAAGAGGAGCTACTGTTCTTGTCAGGTTCCTAAGCAGAGTTGAACTACATATGGTTCGTGTGTGTAGGAAGCACAGTTCTTATGTTCTGAGCAAGCTCACTGTTTGGACCCCATAGGAAACACAGTAGACTAAAAGAGTGCTCTTTTCTCTAAAGCAGAGTGTTTTTCTTGAAAGGCGAGCTAGCGTTTGTTTCTGAGTCCTAAATGGAGTTGAATCCCATGCAGTTTCTGGTACTATGAGCAAGAGATGTTTTCTGGTAAGGAAAGTCACTATTGCGCTGCCATTGTTATACACAGGACAAATAGCACTGGCATCTGTTGCCAGCAAGTACAGTGTATTGTACTGAAGAGGAGCTACTGTTCTTGTCAGGTTCCTAAGCAGACTTGAACTAGATATGGCCCTGTGTGTAGAAAGCACAGTCTTTTTTGTTCTGAGCAAGCTCACTGTTCGGACCCCATAGGAAACACAGTAGAGTAGAAGAGTGCTCTTTTCTCAAAAGCAGAGTGTGTTTCTTGTAAGGCGAGCTAGCGTTTGTTTCCCAGTCCTAAATGGAGTTGAGTCACATGCAGTTTTTTGTCCTATGAGCAAGAGTTGTTTTCTGGTAAGACGAGTCACTATTGTGCTCCAATTGCGCTACACAGTGCAAATAGCACTCGCGTCTGTTCCCAGCAGTACAGTGTATTGGACTGAAGAGGATCTACTGTTCTTGTCAGTTTGCTAAGCAGAATTGAAATAGATATGGCCGTGTGTAGGAAGCACAGTTCTTTTGTTCTGAGCAAGCTCACTGTTCTGGCCCTATAGGAAACACAGTAGAGTAGATGAGTGATCTTTTCTCAAAAGCAGAGTGTGTTTATTGTAAGGCGAGCTAGCGTTTGTTTCCCAGTCCTAAATGGCGTTGAATCACATGCAGTTTCTGGTTCTATGAGCAAGAGTAGTTTTCTGGTAAGAAGAGTCACTATTGCGCTCACATTGTCATACATAGTGCAAATAGCACTCGTGTCTGTTCCCAGCATGTACAGTGTATTGGACTGAAGAGGATCTACTGTTCTTGTCAGTTTCCTAAGCAGAGTTGAACTAGATATGGCCCGTGTGTGTAGGAAGCACAGTTCTTTTGTTCTGAGCAAGCTTACTGTTCAGACCCCATAGGAAACACAGTAGAGTAGAAGAGTGCTCTTTTCTCAAAAGCAGAGTGTGTTTCTTGTAAGGCGAGCTAGCGTTTGTTTCCAGTCCTAAATGGAGTTGAATCACATGAAGTTTCTGGTCCTACGAGCAAGAGTTTTTTCTGCTAAGAAGAGTCACTATTGTGCTCCCATTGTCATACACAGGGCAAATAGCACTGGCATCTGTTCCCAGCATGTACAGTGTATTGGACTGAAGAGGATCTACTGTTCTTGTCAGTTTCCTAAGTAGAATTGAACTAGATATGGCCCTGTGTGTAGGAAGTACAGTTCTTTTGTTCAGAGCAAGCTCACTGTTCGGACCTCATAGGAAACACAGTAGAGTAGAAGAGTGCTCTTTTCTCAAAAGCAGAATGTGTTTCTTATAAGGCGAGCTAGCATTTGTTTCCCAGTCCTAAATGGAGTTGAATCACATGCAGTTTCTGGTCCTATGAGCAAGAGTTCTTTTCTGGTAAGAAGAGTCACTATTGCACTCCCATTGACTTACACAGTGCAAATAGCACTCACGTCTGTTCTAAGTAAGTACAGTGTATTGGACTGAAGAGGAGCTACTGTTCTTGTCAGTTTCCTAAGCAGAGTTGAACTAGATATTGCCCGTGTGTGTAGGAAGCACAGTTCTTTTGTTCTGAGCAAGCTCACTGTTCTGGCCCTATAGGAAACACAGAACAGTAGAAGAGTACTCTTTTCTCAAAAGCCGAGAGTGTTTCTTGTAAGGCGAGCTAGCGTTTGTTTCCCAGTCCTAAATGGCGTTGAATCACATGCAGTTTCTGGTTCTATGAACAAGAGTAGTTTTCTGGTAAGAAGAGTCACTATTGCGCTCACATTGTCATACATAGTGCAAATAGCACTCGTGTCTGTTCCCAGCATGTACAGTGTATTGGACTGAAGAGGATCTACTGTTCTTGTCAGTTTCCTAAGCAGAGTTGAACTAGATATGGCCCGTGTGTGTAGGAAGCACAGTTCTTTTGTTCTGAGCAAGCTTACTGTTCAGACCCCATAGGAAACACAGTAGAGTAGAAGAGTGCTCTTTTCTCAAAAGCAGAGTGTGTTTCTTGTAAGGCGAGCTAGCGTTTGTTTCCAGTCCTAAATGGAGTTGAATCTCATGAAGTTTCTGGTCCTACGAGCAAGAGTTTTTTCTTCTAAGAAGAGTCACTATTGTGCTCCCATTGTCATACACAGGGCAAATAGCACTGGCATCTGTTCCCAGCATGTACAGTGTATTGGACTGAAGAGGATCTACTGTTCTTGTCAGTTTCCTAAGTAGAATTGAACTAGATATGGCCCTGTGTGTAGGAAGTACAGTTCTTTTGTTCAGAGCAAGCTCACTGTTCGGACCTCATAGGAAACACAGTAGAGTAGAAGAGTGCTCTTTTCTCAAAAGCAGAATGTGTTTCTTATAAGGCGAGCTAGCATTTGTTTCCCAGTCCTAAATGGAGTTGAATCACATGCAGTTTCTGGTCCTATGAGCAAGAGTTCTTTTCTGGTAAGAAGAGTCACTATTGCACTCCCATTGACTTACACAGTGCAAATAGCACTCACGTCTGTTCTAAGTAAGTACAGTGTATTGGACTGAAGAGGAGCTACTGTTCTTGTCAGTTTCCTAAGCAGAGTTGAACTAGATATTGCCCGTGTGTGTAGGAAGCACAGTTCTTTTGTTCTGAGCAAGCTCACTGTTCTGGCCCTATAGGAAACACAGAACAGTAGAAGAGTACTCTTTTCTCAAAAGCCGAGAGTGTTTCTTGTAAGGCGAGCTAGCGTTTGTTTCCCAGTCCTAAATGGCGTTGAATCACATGCAGTTTCTGGTTCTATGAACAAGAGTAGTTTTCTGGTAAGAAGAGTCACTATTGCGCTCACATTGTCATACATAGTGCAAATAGCACTCGTGTCTGTTCCCAGCATGTACAGTGTATTGGACTGAAGAGGATCTACTGTTCTTGTCAGTTTGCTAAGAAGAATTGAAATAGATATGGCCGTGTGTAGGAAGCACAGTTCTTTTGTTCTGAGCAAGCTCACTGTTCTGGCCCTATAGGAAACACAGTAGAGTAGATGAGTGATCTTTTCTCAAAAGCAGAGTGTGTTTCTTGTAAGGCGAGCTAGCGTTTGTTTCCCAGTCCTAATTGGCGTTGAATCACATGCAGTTTCTGGTTCTATGAACAAGAGTAGTTTTCTGGTAAGAAGAGTCACTATTGCGCTCACATTGTCATACATAGTGTAAATAGCCCTCGTGTCTGTTCCCAGCATGTACAGTGTATTGGACTGAAGAGGATCTACTGTTCTTGTCAGTTTCCTAAGCAGAATTGAACTAGATATGGCCCGTGTGTGTAGGAAGCACAGTTCTTTTGTTCTGAGCAAGCTCACTGTTCAGACCCCATAGGAAACACAGTAGAGTAGAAGAGTGCCCTTTTCTCAAAAGCAGAGTGTGTTTCTTGTAAGGCGAGCTAGCTTTTGTTTCCCAGTCCTAAATGGAGTTGAATCACATGAAGTTTCTGGTCCTACGAGCAAGAGTTGTTTTCTGGTAAGAAGAGTCACTATTGCACACCCTTTATCATACACAGGGCAAATAGCACTTGCGTCTGTTCCCAGCATGTACAGTGTATTGGCCTGAAGAGGATCTACTGTTCTTGTCAGTTTCCTAAGCAGAGTTGAACTAGATATGGCCCGTGTGTGTAGGAAGCACAGTTCTTTTGTTCTGAGCAAGCTCACTGTTCTGGCACTGGAGTAAACACAGTACAATAGAAGAGTGCTCTTTTCTCAAAAGCAGAGTGTGTTTCTTGTAAGGCGAGCTAGCGTTTGTTTCCCAGTTCTAAATGGAGTTGAATCACATGCAGTTTCTGGTCCTATGAGCAAGAGTTGCTTTCTGGTAAGAAGAGACACTATTGTGCTCCCATTGTCATACACAGGGCAAATAGCCCTGGAGTCTGTTCGCAGCATGTAGAGTGTATTGGACTGAAGAGGAGCTACTGATCTTGTCAGTTTCCTAAGCAGAATTGAACTGGATATGGCCATG
>NW_026737436.1:0-40986 GCF_949786415.1 Peromyscus eremicus | reverse complement strand
CTAAACGGAGTTGAATCCCATGCAGTTTCTGGTCCTACGAGCAAGAGTTGTTTTCTGCTAAGAAGAGTCACTATTGCGCTCCCATTGCCATACACAGTGCAAATAGCACTCGCGTCTGTTCCCAGCAAGTACAGTGTATTGGACTGAAGAGAAGCTACTGTTCTTGTCTGTTTCCTAAGCAGAGTTGAACTAGATATGCCCCGTGTGTGTAGGAAGCACAGTTCTTTTGTTCTGAGCAAGCTCACTGTTCTGGCCCTATAGGAAACACAGGAGAGTAGAAGAGTGCTGTTTTCTCAAAAGCAGAGTGTGTTTCTTGCAAGGCGAGCTAGCGTTTGTTTCCCAGTCCTAAACGGAGTTGAATCCCATGCAGTTTCTGGTCCTACGAGCAAGAGTTGTTTTCTGCTAAGAAGAGTCACTCTTGCGCTCCCATTGCCATACACAGTGCAAATAGCACTCGCGTCTGTTCCAAGCAAGTACAGTGTATTGGACTGAAGAGAAGCTACTGTTCTGGTCAGTTTCCTAAGCAGAGTTGAACTAGATATGCCCCGTGTGTGTAGGAAGCACAGTTCTTTTGTTCTGAGCAAGCTCACTGTTCTGGCCCTATAGGAAACATAGGAGAGTAGAAGAGTGCTGTTTTCTCAAAAGCAGAGTGTGTTTCTTGCAAGGCAAGCTAGCGTTTGTTTCCCAGTCCTAAACGGAGTTGAATCCCATGCAGTTTCTGGTCCTACGAGCAAGAGTTGTTTTCTGCTAAGAAGAGTCACTCTTGCGCTCCCATTGCCATACACAGTGCAAATAGCACTCGCGTCTGTTCCCAGCAAGTACAGTGTATTGGACTGAAGAGAAGCTACTGTTCTGGTCAGTTTCCTAAGCAGAGTTGAACTAGATATGCCCCGTGTGTGTAGGAAGCACAGTTCTTTTGTTCTGAGCAAGCTCACTGTTCTGGCCCTATAGGAAACACAGGAGAGTAGAAGAGTGCTGTTTTCTCAAAAGCAGAGTGTGTTTCTTGCAAGGCGAGCTAGCGTTTGTTTCCCAGTCCTAAACGGAGTTGAATCCCATGCAGTTTCTGGTCCTACGAGCAAGAGTTGTTTTCTGCTAAGAAGAGTCACTCTTGCGCTCCCATTGCCATACACAGTGCAAATAGCACTCGCGTCTGTTCCCAGCAAGTACAGTGTATTGGACTGAAGAGAAGCTACTGTTCTTGTCAGTTTCCTAAGCAGAGTTGAACTAGATATGCCCCGTGTGTGTAGGAAGCACAGTTCTTTTGTTCTGAGCAAGCTCACTGTTCTGGCCCTATAGGAAACACAGGAGAGTAGAAGAGTGCTGTTTTCTCAAAAGCAGAGTGTGTTTCTTGCAAGGCGAGCTAGCGTTTGTTTCCCAGTCCTAAGCGGAGTTGAATCCCATGCAGTTTCTGGTCCTACGAGCAAGAGTTGTTTTCTGCTAAGAAGAGTCACTCTTGCGCTCCCATTGCCATACACAGTGCAAATAGCACTCGCGTCTGTTCCCAGCAAGTACAGTGTATTGGACTGCAGAGAAGCTACTGTTCTGGTCAGTTTCCTAAGCAGAGTTGAACTAGATATGCCCCGAGTGTGTAGGAAGCACAGTTCTTTTGTTCTGAGCAAGCTCAATGTTCTGGCCCTATAGGAAACACAGGAGAGGAGAAGAGTGCTGTTCTCTCAAAAGCAGAGTGGGTTTCTTGCAAGGCGAGCTAGCGTTTGTTTCCCAGTCCTAAACGGAGTTGAATCCCATGCAGTTTCTGGTCCTACGAGCAAGAGTTGTTTTCTGCTAAGAAGAGTCACTCTTGCGCTCCCATTGCCATACACAGTGCAAATAGCACTCGCGTCTGTTCCCAGCAAGTACAGTGTATTGGACTGAAGAGAAGCTACTGTTCTGGTCAGTTTCCTAAGCAGAGTTGAACTAGATATGCCCCGTGTGTGTAGGAAGCACAGTTCTTTTGTTCTGAGCAAGCTCACTGTTCTGGCCCTATAGGAAACACAGGAGAGTAGAAGAGTGCTGTTTTCTCAAAAGCAGAGTGTGTTTCTTGCAAGGCGAGCTAGCGTTTGTTTCCCAGTCCTAAACGGACTTGAATCCCATGCAGTTTCTGGTCCTACGAGCAAGAGTTGTTTTCTGCTAAGAAGAGTCACTCTTGCGCTCCCATTGCCATACACAGTGCAAATAGCACTCGCGTCTGTTCCCAGCAAGTACAGTGTATTGGACTGAAGAGAAGCTACTGTTCTGGTCAGTTTCCTAAGCAGAGTTGAACTAGATATGCCCCGTGTGTGTAGGAAGCACAGTTCTTTTGTTCTGAGCAAGCTCAATGTTCTGGCCCTATAGGAAACACAAGAGAGTAGAAGAGTGCTGTTTTCTCAAAAGCAGAGTGTGTTTCTTGCAAGGCGAGCTAGCGTTTGTTTCCCAGTCCTAAACGGAGTTGAATCCCATGCAGTTTCTGGTCCTACGAGCAAGAGTTGTTTTCTGCTAAGAAGAGTCACTATTGCGCTCCCATTGCCATACACAGTGCAAATAGCACTCGCGTCTGTTCCCAGCAAGTACAGTGTATTGGACTGAAGAGAAGCTACTGTTCTTGTCTGTTTCCTAAGCAGAGTTGAACTAGATATGCCCCGTGTGTGTAGGAAGCACAGTTCTTTTGTTCTGAGCAAGCTCACTGTTCTGGCCCTATAGGAAACACAGGAGAGTAGAAGAGTGCTGTTTTCTCAAAAGCAGAGTGTGTTTCTTGCAAGGCGAGCTAGCGTTTGTTTCCCAGTCCTAAACGGAGTTGAATCCCATGCAGTTTCTGGTCCTACGAGCAAGAGTTGTTTTCTGCTAAGAAGAGTCACTCTTGCGCTCCCATTGCCATACACAGTGCAAATAGCACTCGCGTCTGTTCCAAGCAAGTACAGTGTATTGGACTGAAGAGAAGCTACTGTTCTGGTCAGTTTCCTAAGCAGAGTTGAACTAGATATGCCCCGTGTGTGTAGGAAGCACAGTTCTTTTGTTCTGAGCAAGCTCACTGTTCTGGCCCTATAGGAAACACAGGAGAGTAGAAGAGTGCTGTTTTCTCAAAAGCAGAGTGTGTTTCTTGCAAGGCGAGCTAGAGTTTGTTTTCCAGTCCTAAACGGAGTTGAATCCCATGCAGTTTCTGGTCCTACGAGCAAGAGTTGTTTTCTGCTAAGAAGAGTCACTCTTGCGCTCCCATTGCCATACACAGTGCAAATAGCACTCGCGAATGTTCCCAGCAAGTACAGTGTATTGGACTGCAGAGAAGCTACTGTTCTGGTCAGTTTCCTAAGCAGAGTTGAACTAGATATGCCCCGTGTATGTAGGAAGCACAGTTCTTTTGTTCTGAGCAAGCTCACTGTTCTGGCCCTATAGGAAACACAGGAGAGTAGAAGAGTGCTGTTTTCTCAAAAGCAGAGTGTGTTTCTTGCAAGGCGAGCTAGCGTTTGTTTCCCAGTCCTAAACGGAGTTGAATCCCATGCAGTTTCTGGTCCTACGAGCAAGAGTTGTTTTCTGCTAAGAAGAGTCACTCTTGCGCTCCCATTGCCATACACAGTGCAAATAGCACTCGCGTCTGTTCCCAGCAAGTACAGTGTATTGGACTGAAGAGAAGCTACTGTTCTGGTCAGTTTCCTAAGCAGAGTTGAACTAGATATGCCCCGTGTGTGTAGGAAGCACAGTTCTTTTGTTCTGAGCAAGCTCACTGTTCTGGCCCTATAGGAAACACAGGAGAGTAGAAGAGTGCTGTTTTCTCAAAAGCAGAGTGTGTTTCTTGCAAGGCGAGCTAGCATTTGTTTCCCAGTCCTAAACGGAGTTGAATCCCATGCAGTTTCTGGTCCTACGAGCAAGAGTTGTTTTCTGCTAAGAAGAGTCACTCTTGCGCTCCCATTGCCATACACAGTGCAAATAGCACTCGCGTCTGTTCCCAGCAAGTACAGTGTATTGGACTGAAGAGAAGCTACTGTTCTGGTCAGTTTCCTAAGCAGAGTTGAACTAGATATGCCCCGTGTGTGTAGGAAGCACAGTTCTTTTGTTCTGAGCAAGCTCAATGTTCTGGCCCTATAGGAAACACAAGAGAGTAGAAGAGTGCTGTTTTCTCAAAAGCAGAGTGTGTTTCTTGCAAGGCGAGCTAGCGTTTGTTTCCCAGTCCTAAACGGAGTTGAATCCCATGCAGTTTCTGGTCCTACGAGCAAGAGTTGTTTTCTGCTAAGAAGAGTCACTATTGCGCTCCCATTGCCATACACAGTGCAAATAGCACTCGCGTCTGTTCCCAGCAAGTACAGTGTATTGGACTGAAGAGAAGCTACTGTTCTTGTCTGTTTCCTAAGCAGAGTTGAACTAGATATGCCCCGTGTGTGTAGGAAGCACAGTTCTTTTGTTCTGAGCAAGCTCACTGTTCTGGCCCTATAGGAAACACAGGAGAGTAGAAGAGTGCTGTTTTCTCAAAAGCAGAGTGGGTTTCTTGCAAGGCGAGCTAGCGTTTGTTTCCCAGTCCTAAACGGAGTTGAATCCCATGCAGTTTCTGGTCCTACGAGCAAGAGTTGTTTTCTGCTAAGAAGAGTCACTCTTGCGCTCCCATTGCCATACACAGTGCAAATAGCACTCGCGTCTGTTCCAAGCAAGTACAGTGTATTGGACTGAAGAGAAGCTACTGTTCTGGTCAGTTTCCTAAGCAGAGTTGAACTAGATATGCCCCGTGTGTGTAGGAAGCACAGTTCTTTTGTTCTGAGCAAGCTCACTGTTCTGGCCCTATAGGAAACATAGGAGAGTAGAAGAGTGCTGTTTTCTCAAAAGCAGAGTGTGTTTCTTGCAAGGCAAGCTAGCGTTTGTTTCCCAGTCCTAAACGGAGTTGAATCCCATGCAGTTTCTGGTCCTACGAGCAAGAGTTGTTTTCTGCTAAGAAGAGTCACTCTTGTGCTCCCATTGCCATACACAGTGCAAATAGCACTCGCGTCTGTTCCCAGCAAGTACAGTGTATTGGACTGAAGAGAAGCTACTGTTCTGGTCAGTTTCCTAAGCAGAGTTGAACTAGATATGCCCCGTGTGTGTAGGAAGCACAGTTCTTTTGTTCTGAGCAAGCTCACTGTTCTGGCCCTATAGGAAACACAGGAGAGTAGAAGAGTGCTGTTTTCTCAAAAGCAGAGTGTGTTTCTTGCAAGGCGAGCTAGCGTTTGTTTCCCAGTCCTAAACGGAGTTGAATCCCATGCAGTTTCTGGTCCTACGAGCAAGAGTTGTTTTCTGCTAAGAAGAGTCACTCTTGCGCTCCCATTGCCATACACAGTGCAAATAGCACTCGCGTCTGTTCCCAGCAAGTACAGTGTATTGGACTGAAGAGAAGCTACTGTTCTTGTCAGTTTCCTAAGCAGAGTTGAACTAGATATGCCCCGTGTGTGTAGGAAGCACAGTTCTTTTGTTCTGAGCAAGCTCACTCTTCTGGCCCTATAGGAAACACAGGAGAGTAGAAGAGTGCTGTTTTCTCAAAAGCAGAGTGTGTTTCTTGCAAGGCGAGCTAGCGTTTGTTTCCCAGTCCTAAGCGGAGTTGAATCCCATGCAGTTTCTGGTCCTACGAGCAAGAGTTGTTTTCTGCTAAGAAGAGTCACTCTTGCGCTCCCATTGCCATACACAGTGCAAATAGCACTCGCGTCTGTTCCCAGCAAGTACAGTGTATTGGACTGCAGAGAAGCTACTGTTCTGGTCAGTTTCCTAAGCAGAGTTGAACTAGACATGCCCCGAGTGTGTAGGAAGCACAGTTCTTTTGTTCTGAGCAAGCTCAATGTTCTGGCCCTATAGGAAACACAGGAGAGGAGAAGAGTGCTGTTCTCTCAAAAGCAGAGTGGGTTTCTTGCAAGGCGAGCTAGCGTTTGTTTCCCAGTCCTAAACGGAGTTGAATCCCATGCAGTTTCTGGTCCTACGAGCAAGAGTTGTTTTCTGCTAAGAAGAGTCACTCTTGCGCTCCCATTGCCATACACAGTGCAAATAGCACTCGCGTCTGTTCCCAGCAAGTACAGTGTATTGGACTGAAGAGAAGCTACTGTTCTGGTCAGTTTCCTAAGCAGAGTTGAACTAGATATGCCCCGTGTGTGTAGGAAGCACAGTTCTTTTGTTCTGAGCAAGCTCACTGTTCTGGCCCTATAGGAAACACAGGAGAGTAGAAGAGTGCTGTTTTCTCAAAAGCAGAGTGTGTTTCTTGCAAGGCGAGCTAGCGTTTGTTTCCCAGTCCTAAACGGACTTGAATCCCATGCAGTTTCTGGTCCTACGAGCAAGAGTTGTTTTCTGCTAAGAAGAGTCACTCTTGCGCTCCCATTGCCATACACAGTGCAAATAGCACTCGCGTCTGTTCCCAGCAAGTACAGCGTATTGGACTGAAGAGAAGCTACTGTTCTGGTCAGTTTCCTAAGCAGAGTTGAACTAGATATGCCCCGTGTGTGTAGGAAGCACAGTTCTTTTGTTCTGAGCAAGCTCAATGTTCTGGCCCTATAGGAAACACAAGAGAGTAGAAGAGTGCTGTTTTCTCAAAAGCAGAGTGTGTTTCTTGCAAGGCGAGCTAGCGTTTGTTTCCCAGTCCTAAACGGAGTTGAATCCCATGCAGTTTCTGGTCCTACGAGCAAGAGTTGTTTTCTGCTAAGAAGAGTCACTATTGCGCTCCCATTGCCATACACAGTGCAAATAGCACTCGCGTCTGTTCCCAGCAAGTACAGTGTATTGGACTGAAGAGAAGCTACTGTTCTTGTCTGTTTCCTAAGCAGAGTTGAACTAGATATGCCCCGTGTGTGTAGGAAGCACAGTTCTTTTGTTCTGAGCAAGCTCACTGTTCTGGCCCTATAGGAAACACAGGAGAGTAGAAGAGTGCTGTTTTCTCAAAAGCAGAGTGTGTTTCTTGCAAGGCAAGCTAGCGTTTGTTTCCCAGTCCTAAACGGAGTTGAATCCCATGCAGTTTCTGGTCCTACGAGCAAGAGTTGTTTTCTGCTAAGAAGAGTCACTCTTGCGCTCCCATTGCCATACACAGTGCAAATAGCACTCGCGTCTGTTCCCAGCAAGTACAGTGTATTGGAGTGAAGAGAAGCTACTGTTCTTGTCAGTTTCCTAAGCAGAGTTGAACTAGATATGCCCCGTGTGTGTAGGAAGCACAGTTCTTTTGTTCTGAGCAAGCTCACTGTTCTGGCCCTATAGGAAACACAGGAGAGTAGAAGAGTGCTGTTTTCTCAAAAGCAGAGTGTGTTTCTTGCAAGGCGAGCTAGCGTTTGTTTCCCAGTCCTAAACGGAGTTGAATCCCATGCAGTTTCTGGTCCTACGAGCAAGAGTTGTTTTCTGCTAAGAAGAGTCACTCTTGCGCTCCCATTGCCATACACAGTGCAAATAGCACTCGCGTCTGTTCCCAGCAAGTACAGTGTATTGGACTGCAGAGAAGCTACTGTTCTGGTCAGTTTCCTAAGCAGAGTTGAACTAGATATGCCCCGAGTGTGTAGGAAGCACAGCTCTTTTGTTCTGAGCAAGCTCAATGTTCTGGACCTATAGGAAACACAGGAGAGGAGAAGAGTGCTGTTTTCTCAAAAGCAGAGTGGGTTTCTTGCAAGGCGAGCTAGCGTTTGTTTCCCAGTCCTAAACGGAGTTGAATCCCATGCAGATTCTGGTCCTACGAGCAAGAGTTGTTTTCTGCTAAGAAGAGTCACTCTTGCGCTCCCATTGCCATACACAGTGCAAATAGCACTCGCGTCTGTTCCCAGCAAGTACAGTGTATTGGACTGAAGAGAAGCTACTGTTCTGGTCAGTTTCCTAAGCAGAGTTGAACTAGATATGCCCCGTGTGTGTAGGAAGCACAGTTCTTTAGTTCTGAGCAAGCTCACTGTTCTGGCCCTATAGGAAACACAGGAGAGTAGAAGAGTGCTGTTTTCTCAAAAGCAGAGTGTGTTTCTTGCAAGGCGAGCTAGCGTTTGTTTCCCAGTCCTAAACGGAGTTGAATCCCATGCAGTTTCTGGTCCTACGAGCAAGAGTTGTTTTCTGCTAAGAAGAGTCACTCTTGCGCTCCCATTGCCATACACAGTGCAAATAGCACTCGCGTCTGTTCCCAGCAAGTACAGTGTATTGGACTGAAGAGAAGCTACTGTTCTTGTCAGTTTCCTAAGCAGAGTTGAACTAGATATGCCCCGTGTGTGTAGGAAGCACAGTTCTTTTGTTCTGAGCAAGCTCACTGTTCTGGCCCTATAGGAAACACAGGAGAGTAGAAGAGTGCTGTTTTCTCAAAAGCAGAGTGTGTTTCTTGCAAGGCGAGCTAGCGTTTGTTTCCCAGTCCTAAACGGAGTTGAATCCCATGCAGTTTCTGGTCCTACGAGCAAGAGTTGTTTTCTGCTAAGAAGAGTCACTCTTGCGCTCCCATTGCCATACACAGTGCAAAAAGCACTCGCGTCTGTTCCTAGCAAGTACAGTGTATTGGACTGCAGAGAAGCTACTGTTCTGGTCAGTTTCCTAAGCAGAGTTGAACTAGATATGCCCCGTGTGTGTAGGAAGCACAGTTCTTTTGTTCTGAGCAAGCTCACTGTTCTGGCCCTATAGGAAACACAGGAGAGTAGAAGAGTGCTGTTTTCTCAAAAGCAGAGTGTGTTTCTTGCAAGGCGAGCTAGCGTTTGTTTCCCAGTCCTAAACGGAGTTGAATCCCATGCAGTTTCTGGTCCTACGAGCAAGAGTTGTTTTCTGCTAAGAAGAGTCACTATTGCGCTCCCATTGCCATACACAGTGCAAATAGCACTCGCGTCTGTTCCCAGCAAGTACAGTGTATTGGACTGAAGAGAATCTACTGTTCTGGTCAGTTTCCTAAGCAGAGTTGAACTAGATATGCCCCGTGTGTGTAGGAAGCACAGTTCTTTTGTTCTGAGCAAGCTCACTGTTCTGGCCCTATAGGAAACATAGGAGAGTAGAAGAGTGCTGTTTTCTCAAAAGCAGAGTGTGTTTCTTGCAAGGCAAGCTAGTGTTTGTTTCCCAGTCCTAAACGGAGTTGAATCCCATGCAGTTTCTGGTCCTATGAGCAAGAGTTGTTTTCTGCTAAGAAGAGTCACTCTTGCGCTCCCATTGCCATACACAGTGCAAATAGCACTCGCGTCTGTTCCCAGCAAGTACAGTGTATTGGACTGAAGAGAAGCTACTGTTCTGGTCAGTTTCCTAAGCAGAGTTGAACTAGATATGCCCCGTGTGTGTAGGAAGCACAGTTCTTTTGTTCTGAGCAAGCTCACTGTTCTGGCCCTATAGGAAACACAGGACAGTAGAAGAGTGCTGTTTTCTCAAAAGCAGAGTGTGTTTCTTGCAAGGCGAGCTAGCGTTTGTTTCCCAGTCCTAAACGGAGTTGAATCCCATGCAGTTTCTGGTCCTACGAGCAAGAGTTGTTTTCTGCTAAGAAGAGTCACTCTTGCGCTCCCATTGCCATACACAGTGCAAATAGCACTCGCGTCTGTTCCCAGCAAGTACAGTGTATTGGACTGAAGAGAAGCTACTGTTCTTGTCAGTTTCCTAAGCAGAGTTGAACTAGATATGCCCCGTGTGTGTAGGAAGCACAGTTCTTTTGTTCTGAGCAAGCTCACTGTTCTGGCCCTATAGGAAACACAGGAGAGTAGAAGAGTGCTGTTTTCTCAAAAGCAGAGTGTGTTTCTTGCAAGGCGAGCTAGCGTTTGTTTCCCAGTCCTAAGCGGAGTTGAATCCCATGCAGTTTCTGGTCCTACGAGCAAGAGTTGTTTTCTGCTAAGAAGAGTCACTCTTGCGCTCCCATTGCCATACACAGTGCAAATAGCACTCGCGTCTGTTCCTAGCAAGTACAGTGTATTGGACTGCAGAGAAGCTACTGTTCTGGTCAGTTTCCTAAGCAGAGTTGAACTAGATATGCCCCGAGTGTGTAGGAAGCACAGTTCTTCTGTTCTGAGCAAGCTCAATGTTCTGGCCCTATAGGAAACACAGGAGAGGAGAAGAGTGCTGTTTTCTCAAAAGCAGAGTGGGTTTCTTGCAAGGCGAGCTAGCGTTTGTTTCCCAGTCCTAAACGGAGTTGAATCCCATGCAGATTCTGGTCCTACGAGCAAGAGTTGTTTTCTGCTAAGAAGAGTCACTCTTGCGCTCCCATTGCCATACACAGTGCAAATAGCACTCGTGTCTGTTCCCAGCAAGTACAGTGTATTGGACTGAAGAGAAGCTACTGTTCTGGTCAGTTTCCTAAGCAGAGTTGAACTAGATATGCCCCGTGTGTGTAGGAAGCACAGTTCTTTTGTTCTGAGCAAGCTCACTGTTCTGGCCCTATAGGAAACACAGGAGAGTAGAAGAGTGCTGTTTTCTCAAAAGCAGAGTGTGTTTCTTGCAAGGCGAGCTAGCGTTTGTTTCCCAGTCCTAAACGGAGTTGAATCCCATGCAGTTTCTGGTCCTACGAGCAAGAGTTGTTTTCTGCTAAGAAGAGTCACTATTGCGCTCCCATTGCCATACACAGTGCAAATAGCACTCGCGTCTGTTCCCAGCAAGTACAGTGTATTGGACTGAAGAGAAGCTACTGTTCTTGTCTGTTTCCTAAGCAGAGTTGAACTAGATATGCCCCGTGTGTGTAGGAAGCACAGTTCTTTTGTTCTGAGCAAGCTCACTGTTCTGGCCCTATAGGAAACACAGGAGAGTAGAAGAGTGCTGTTTTCTCAAAAGCAGAGTGTGTTTCTTGCAAGGCGAGCTAGCGTTTGTTTCCCAGTCCTAAACGGAGTTGAATGCCATGCAGTTTCTGGTCCTACGAGCAAGAGTTGTTTTCTGCTAAGAAGAGTCACCCTTGCGCTCCCATTGCCATACACAGTGCAAATAGCACTCGCGTCTGTTCCCAGCAAGTACAGTGTATTGGACTGAAGAGAAGCTACTGTTCTGGTCAGTTTCCTAAGCAGAGTTGAACTAGATATGCCCCGTGTGTGTAGGAAGCACAGTTCTTTAGTTCTGAGCAAGCTCACTGTTCTGGCCCTATAGGAAACACAGGAGAGTAGAAGAGTGCTGTTTTCTCAAAAGCAGAGTGTGTTTCTTGCAAGGCAAGCTAGCGTTTGTTTCCCAGTCCTAAACGGAGTTGAATCCCATGCAGTTTTTGGTCCTACGAGCAAGAGTTGTTTTCTGCTAAGAAGAGTCACTCTTGCGCTCCCATTGCCATACACAGTGCAAATAGCACTCGCGTCTGTTCCCAGCAAGTACAGTGTATTGGACTGAAGAGAAGCTACTGTTCTTGTCAGTTTCCTAAGCAGAGTTGAACTAGATATGCCCCGTGTGTGTAGGAAGCACAGTTCTTTTGTTCTGAGCAAGCTCACTGTTCTGGCCCTATAGGAAACACAGGAGAGTAGAAGAGTGCTGTTTTCTCAAAAGCAGAGTGTGTTTCTTGCAAGGCGAGCTAGCGTTTGTTTCCCAGTCCTAAACGGAGTTGAATCCCATGCAGTTTCTGGTCCTACGAGCAAGAGTTGTTTTCTGCTAAGAAGAGTCACTCTTGCGCTCCCATTGCCATACACAGTGCAAATAGCACTCGCGTCTGTTCCCAGCAAGTACAGTGTATTGGACTGAAGAGAAGCTACTGTTCTGGTCAGTTTCCTAAGCAGAGTTGAACTAGATATGCCCCGTGTGTGTAGGATGCACAGTTCTTTTGTTCTGAGCAAGCTCACTGTTCTGGCCCTATAGGAAACACAGGAGAGTAGAAGAGTGCTGTTTTCTCAAAAGCAGAGTGTGTTTCTTGCAAGGCGAGCTAGCGTTTGTTTCCCAGTCCTAAACGGAGTTGAATCCCATGCAGTTTCTGGTCCTACGAGCAAGAGTTGTTTTCTGCTAAGAAGAGTCACTCTTGCGCTCCCATTGCCATACACAGTGCAAATAGCACTCGCGTCTGTTCCCAGCAAGTACAGTGTATTGGACTGAAGAGAAGCTACTGTTCTTGTCAGTTTCCTAAGCAGAGTTGAACTAGATATGCCCCGTGTGTGTAGGAAGCACAGTTCTTTTGTTCTGAGCAAGCTCACTGTTCTGGCCCTATAGGAAACACAGGAGAGTAGAAGAGTGCTGTTTTCTCAAAAGCAGAGTGTGTTTCTTGCAAGGCGAGCTAGCGTTTGTTTCCCAGTCCTAAACGGAGTTGAATCCCATGCAGTTTCTGGTCCTACGAGCAAGAGTTGTTTTCTGCTAAGAAGAGTCACTATTGCGCTCCCATTGCCATACACAGTGCAAATAGCACTCGCGTCTGTTCCCAGCAAGTACAGTGTATTGGACTGAAGAGAAGCTACTGTTCTTGTCTGTTTCCTAAGCAGAGTTGAACTAGATATGCCCCGTGTGTGTAGGAAGGACAGTTCTTTTGTTCTGAGCAAGCTCACTGTTCTGGCCCTATAGGAAACACAGGAGAGTAGAAGAGTGCTGTTTTCTCAAAAGCAGAGTGTGTTTCTTGCAAGGCGAGCTAGCGTTTGTTTCCCAGTCCTAAACGAGTTGAATCCCATGCAGTTTCTGGTCCTACGAGCAAGAGTTGTTTTCTGCTAAGAAGAGTCACTCTTGCGCTCCCATTGCCATACACAGTGCAAATAGCACTCGCGTCTGTTCCCAGCAAGTACAGTGTATTGGACTGAAGAGAAGCTACTGTTCTGGTCAGTTTCCTAAGCAGAGTTGAACTAGATATGGCCCGTGTGTGTAGGAAGCACAGTTCTTTTGTTCTGAGCAAGCTCACTGTTCTACCCCTATAGGAAACATAGGAGAGTAGAAGAGTGCTGTTTTCTCAAAAGCAGAGTGTGTTTCTTGCAAGGCAAGCTAGTGTTTGTTTCCCAGTCCTAAACGGAGTTGAATCCCATGCAGTTTCTGGTCCTACGAGCAAGAGTTGTTTTCTGCTAAGAAGAGTCACTCTTGCGCTCCCATTGCCATACACAGTGCAAATAGCACTCGCGTCTGTTCCCAGCAAGTACAGTGTATTGGACTGAAGAGAAGCTACTGTTCTGGTCAGTTTCCTAAGCAGAGTTGAACTAGATATGCCCCGTGTGTGTAGGAAGCACAGTTCTTTTGTTCTGAGCAAGCTCAATGTTCTGGCCCTATAGGAAACACAAGAGAGTAGAAGAGTGCTGTTTTCTCAAAAGCAGAGTGTGTTTCTTGCAAGGCGAGCTAGCGTTTGTTTCCCAGTCCTAAACGGAGTTGAATCCCATGCAGTTTCTGGTCCTACGAGCAAGAGTTGTTTTCTGCTAAGAAGAGTCACTATTGCGCTCCCATTGCCATACACAGTGCAAATAGCACTCGCGTCTGTTCCCAGCAAGTACAGTGTATTGGACTGAAGAGAAGCTACTGTTCTTGTCTGTTTCCTAAGCAGAGTTGAACTAGATATGCCCCGTGTGTGTAGGAAGCACAGTTCTTTTGTTCTGAGCAAGCTCACTGTTCTGGCCCTATAGGAAACACAGGAGAGTAGAAGAGTGCTGTTTTCTCAAAAGCAGAGTGTGTTTCTTGCAAGGCGAGCTAGCGTTTGTTTCCCAGTCCTAAACGGAGTTGAATCCCATGCAGTTTCTGGTCCTACGAGCAAGAGTTGTTTTCTGCTAAGAAGAGTCACTCTTGCGCTCCCATTGCCATACACAGTGCAAATAGCACTCGCGTCTGTTCCAAGCAAGTACAGTGTATTGGACTGAAGAGAAGCTACTGTTCTGGTCAGTTTCCTAAGCAGAGTTGAACTAGATATGCCCCGTGTGTGTAGGAAGCACAGTTCTTTTGTTCTGAGCAAGCTCACTGTTCTGGCCCTATAGGAAACATAGGAGAGTAGAAGAGTGCTGTTTTCTCAAAAGCAGAGTGTGTTTCTTGCAAGGCAAGCTAGCGTTTGTTTCCCAGTCCTAAACGGACTTGAATCCCATGCAGTTTCTGGTCCTACGAGCAAGAGTTGTTTTCTGCTAAGAAGAGTCACTCTTGCGCTCCCATTGCCATACACAGTGCAAATAGCACTCGCGTCTGTTCCCAGCAAGTACAGTGTATTGGACTGAAGAGAAGCTACTGTTCTGGTCAGTTTCCTAAGCAGAGTTGAACTAGATATGCCCCGTGTGTGTAGGAAGCACAGTTCTTTTGTTCTGAGCAAGCTCACTGTTCTGGCCCTATAGGAAACACAGGAGAGTAGAAGAGTGCTGTTTTCTCAAAAGCAGAGTGTGTTTCTTGCAAGGCGAGCTAGCGTTTGTTTCCCAGTCCTAAACGGAGTTGAATCCCATGCAGTTTCTGGTCCTACGAGCAAGAGTTGTTTTCTGCTAAGAAGAGTCACTCTTGCGCTCCCATTGCCATACACAGTGCAAATAGCACTCGCGTCTGTTCCCAGCAAGTACAGTGTATTGGACTGAAGAGAAGCTACTGTTCTTGTCAGTTTCCTAAGCAGAGTTGAACTAGATATGCCCCGTGTGTGTAGGAAGCACAGTTCTTTTGTTCTGAGCAAGCTCACTGTTCTGGCCCTATAGGAAACACAGGAGAGTAGAAGAGTGCTGTTTTCTCAAAAGCAGAGTGTGTTTCTTGCAAGGCGAGCTAGCGTTTGTTTCCCAGTCCTAAGCGGAGTTGAATCCCATGCAGTTTCTGGTCCTACGAGCAAGAGTTGTTTTCTGCTAAGAAGAGTCACTCTTGCGCTCCCATTGCCATACACAGTGCAAATAGCACTCGCGTCTGTTCCCAGCAAGTACAGTGTATTGGACTTAGAGAAGCTACTGTTCTGGTCAGTTTCCTAAGCAGAGTTGAACTAGATATGCCCCGTGTGTGTAGGAAGCACAGTTCTTTTGTTCTGAGCAAGCTCACTGTTCTGGCCCTATAGGAAACACAGGAGAGTAGAAGAGTGCTGTTTTCTCAAAAGCAGAGTGTGTTTCTTGCAAGGCGAGCTAGCGTTTGTTTCCCAGTCCTAAACGGAGTTGAATCCCATGCAGTTTCTGGTCCTACGAGCAAGAGTTGTTTTCTGCTAAGAAGAGTCACTATTGCGCTCCCATTGCCATACACAGTGCAAATAGCACTCGCGTCTGTTCCCAGCAAGTACAGTGTATTGGACTGAAGAGAAGCTACTGTTCTTGTCAGTTTCCTAAGCAGAGTTGAACTAGATATGCCCCGTGTGTGTAGGAAGCACAGTTCTTTTGTTCTGAGCAAGCTCACTGTTCTGGCCCTATAGGAAACACAGGAGAGTAGAAGAGTGCTGTTTTCTCAAAAGCAGAGTGTGTTTCTTGCAAGGCGAGCTAGCGTTTGTTTCCCAGTCCTAAACGGAGTTGAATCCCATGCAGTTTCTGGTCCTACGAGCAAGAGTTGTTTTCTGCTAAGAAGAGTCACTCTTGCGCTCCCATTGCCATACACAGTGCAAAAAGCACTCGCGTCTGTTCCTAGCAAGTACAGTGTATTGGACTGCAGAGAAGCTACTGTTCTGGTCAGTTTCCTAAGCAGAGTTGAACTAGATATGCCCCGTGTGTGTAGGAAGCACAGTTCTTTTGTTCTGAGCAAGCTCACTGTTCTGGCCCTATAGGAAACACAGGAGAGTAGAAGAGTGCTGTTTTCTCAAAAGCAGAGTGTGTTTCTTGCAAGGCGAGCTAGCGTTTGTTTCCCAGTCCTAAACGGAGTTGAATCCCATGCAGTTTCTGGTCCTACGAGCAAGAGTTGTTTTCTGCTAAGAAGAGTCACTATTGCGCTCCCATTGCCATACACAGTGCAAATAGCACTCGCATCTGTTCCCAGCAAGTACAGTGTATTGGACTGAAGAGAATCTACTGTTCGGGTCAGTTTCCTAAGCAGAGTTGAACTAGATATGCCCCGTGTGTGTAGGAAGCACAGTTCTTTTGTTCTGAGCAAGCTCACTGTTCTGGCCCTATAGGAAACATAGGAGAGTAGAAGAGTGCTGTTTTCTCAAAAGCAGAGTGTGTTTCTTGCAAGGCAAGCTAGTGTTTGTTTCCTAGTCCTAAACGGAGTTGAATCCCATGCAGTTTCTGGTCCTACGAGCAAGAGTTGTTTTCTGCTAAGAAGAGTCACTCTTGCGCTCCCATTGCCATACACAGTGCAAATAGCACTCGCGTCTGTTCCCAGCAAGTACAGTGTATTGGACTGAAGAGAAGCTACTGTTCTGGTCAGTTTCCTAAGCAGAGTTGAACTAGATATGCCCCGTGTGTGTAGGAAGCACAGTTCTTTTGTTCTGAGCAAGCTCACTGTTCTGGCCCTATAGGAAACACAGGAGAGTAGAAGAGTGCTGTTTTCTCAAAAGCAGAGTGTGTTTCTTGCAAGGCGAGCTAGCGTTTGTTTCCCAGTCCTAAACGGAGTTGAATCCCATGCAGTTTCTGGTCCTACGAGCAAGAGTTGTTTTCTGCTAAGAAGAGTCACTCTTGCGCTCCCATTGCCATACACAGTGCAAATAGCACTCGCGTCTGTTCCCAGCAAGTACAGTGTATTGGACTGAAGAGAAGCTACTGTTCTTGTCAGTTTCCTAAGCAGAGTTGAACTAGATATGCCCCGTGTGTGTAGGAAGCACAGTTCTTTTGTTCTGAGCAAGCTCACTGTTCTGGCCCTATAGGAAACACAGGAGAGTAGAAGAGTGCTGTTTTCTCAAAAGCAGAGTGTGTTTCTTGCAAGGCGAGCTAGCGTTTGTTTCCCAGTCCTAAGCGGAGTTGAATCCCATGCAGTTTCTGGTCCTACGAGCAAGAGTTGTTTTCTGCTAAGAAGAGTCACTCTTGCGCTCCCATTGCCATACACAGTGCAAATAGCACTCGCGTCTGTTCCTAGCAAGTACAGTGTATTGGACTGCAGAGAAGCTACTGTTCTGGTCAGTTTCCTAAGCAGAGTGGAACTAGATATGCCCCGAGTGTGTAGGAAGCACAGTTCTTTTGTTCTGAGCAAGCTCAATGTTCTGGCCCTATAGGAAACACAGGAGAGGAGAAGAGTGCTGTTTTCTCAAAAGCAGAGTGGGTTTCTTGCAAGGCGAGCTAGCGTTTGTTTCCCAGTCCTAAACGGAGTTGAATCCCATGCAGATTCTGGTCCTACGAGCAAGAGTTGTTTTCTGCTAAGAAGAGTCACTCTTGCGCTCCCATTGCCATACACAGTGCAAATAGCACTCGTGTCTGTTCCCAGCAAGTACAGTGTATTGGACTGAAGAGAAGCTACTGTTCTGGTCAGTTTCCTAAGCAGAGTTGAACTAGATATGCCCCGTGTGTGTAGGAAGCACAGTTCTTTTGTTCTGAGCAAGCTCACTGTTCTGGCCCTATAGGAAACACAGGAGAGTAGAAGAGTGCTGTTTTCTCAAAAGCAGAGTGTGTTTCTTGCAAGGCGAGCTAGCGTTTGTTTCCCAGTCCTAAACGGAGTTGAATCCCATGCAGTTTCTGGTCCTACGAGCAAGAGTTGTTTTCTGCTAAGAAGAGTCACTCTTGCGCTCCCATTGCCATACACAGTGCAAATAGCACTCGCGTCTGTTCCAAGCAAGTACAGTGTATTGGACTGAAGAGAAGCTACTGTTCTGGTCAGTTTCCTAAGCAGAGTTGAACTAGATATGCCCCGTGTGTGTAGGAAGCACAGTTCTTTTGTTCTGAGCAAGCTCACTGTTCTGGCCCTATAGGAAACATAGGAGAGTAGAAGAGTGCTGTTTTCTCAAAAGCAGAGTGTGTTTCTTGCAAGGCGAGCTAGCGTTTGTTTCCCAGTCCTAAACGGAGTTGAATCCCATGCAGTTTCTGGTCCTACGAGCAAGAGTTGTTTTCTGCTAAGAAGAGTCACTCTTGCGCTCCCATTGCCATACACAGTGCAAATAGCACTCGCGTCTGTTCCCAGCAAGTACAGTGTATTGGACTGAAGAGAAGCTACTGTTCTGGTCAGTTTCCTAAGCAGAGTTGAACTAGATATGCCCCGTGTGTGTAGGAAGCACAGTTCTTTTGTTCTGAGCAAGCTCACTGTTCTGGCCCTATAGGAAACACAGGAGAGTAGAAGAGTGCTGTTTTCTCAAAAGCAGAGTGTGTTTCTTGCAAGGCGAGCTAGCGTTTGTTTCCCAGTCCTAAACGGAGTTGAATCCCATGCAGTTTCTGGTCCTACGAGCAAGAGTTGTTTTCTGCTAAGAAGAGTCACTCTTGCGCTCCCATTGCCATACACAGTGCAAATAGCACTCGTGTCTGTTCCCAGCAAGTACAGTGTATTGGACTGAAGAGAAGCTACTGTTCTGGTCAGTTTCCTAAGCAGAGTTGAACTAGATATGCCCCGTGTGTGTAGGAAGCACAGTTCTTTTGTTCTGAGCAAGCTCACTGTTCTGGCCCTATAGGAAACACAGGAGAGTAGAAGAGTGCTGTTTTCTCAAAAGCAGAGTGTGTTTCTTGCAAGGCGAGCTAGCGTTTGTTTCCCAGTCCTAAACGGAGTTGAATCCCATGCAGTTTCTGGTCCTACGAGCAAGAGTTGTTTTCTGCTAAGAAGAGTCACTCTTGCGCTCCCATTGCCATACACAGTGCAAATAGCACTCGCGTCTGTTCCCAGCAAGTACAGTGTATTGGACTGAAGAGAAGCTACTGTTCTTGTCAGTTTCCTAAGCAGAGTTGAACTAGATATGCCCCGTGTGTGTAGGAAGCACAGTTCTTTTGTTCTGAGCAAGCTCACTGTTCTGGCCCTATAGGAAACACAGGAGAGTAGAAGAGTGCTGTTTTCTCAAAAGCAGAGTGTGTTTCTTGCAAGGCGAGCTAGCGTTTGTTTCCCAGTCCTAAACGGAGTTGAATCCCATGCAGTTTCTGGTCCTACGAGCAAGAGTTGTTTTCTGCTAAGAAGAGTCACTCTTGTGCTCCCATTGCCATACACAGTGCAAATAGCACTCGCGTCTGTTCCCAGCAAGTACAGTGTATTGGACTGAAGAGAAGCTACTGTTCTTGTCAGTTTCCTAAGCAGAGTTGAACTAGATATGCCCCGTGTGTGTAGGAAGCACAGTTCTTTTGTTCTGAGCAAGCTCACTGTTCTGGCCCTATAGGAAACATAGGAGAGTAGAAGAGTGCTGTTTTCTCAAAAGCAGAGTGTGTTTCTTGCAAGGCGAGCTAGTGTTTGTTTCCCAGTCCTAAACGGAGTTGAATCCCATGCAGTTTCTGGTCCTACGAGCAAGAGTTGTTTTCTGCTAAGAAGAGTCACTCTTGCGCTCCCATTGCCATACACAGTGCAAATAGCACTCGCGTCTGTTCCCAGCAAGTACAGTGTATTGGACTGAAGAGAAGCTACTGTTCTGGTCAGTTTCCTAAGCAGAGTTGAACTAGATATGCCCCGTGTGTGTAGGAAGCACAGTTCTTTTGTTCTGAGCAAGCTCACTGTTCTGGCCCTATAGGAAACACAGGAGAGTAGAAGAGTGCTGTTTTCTCAAAAGCAGAGTGTGTTTCTTGCAAGGCAAGCTAGCGTTTGTTTCCCAGTCCTAAATGGAGTTGAATCCCATGCAGTTTTTGGTCCTACGAGCAAGAGTTGTTTTCTGCTAAGAAGAGTCACTATTGAGCTCCCATTGCCATACACAGTGCAAATAGCACTCGCGTCTGTTCCCAGCAAGTACAGTGTATTGGACTGAAGAGAAGCTACTGTTCTTGTCAGTTTCCTAAGCAGAGTTGAACTAGATATGCCCCGTGTGTGTAGGAAGCACAGTTCTTTTGTTCTGAGCAAGCTCACTGTTCTGGCCCTATAGGAAACACAGGAGAGTAGAAGAGTGCTGTTTTCTCAAAAGCAGAGTGTGTTTCTTGCAAGGCGAGCTAGCGTTTGTTTCCCAGTCCTAAACGGAGTTGAATCCCATGCAGTTTCTGGTCCTACGAGCAAGAGTTGTTTTCTGCTAAGAAGAGTCACTCTTGCGCTCCCATTGCCATACACAGTGCAAATAGCACTCGCGTCTGTTCCCAGCAAGTACAGTGTATTGGACTGAAGAGAAGCTACTGTTCTGGTCAGTTTCCTAAGCAGAGTTGAACTAGATATGCCCCGTGTGTGTAGGAAGCACAGTTCTTTAGTTCTGAGCAAGCTCACTGTTCTGGCCCTATAGGAAACACAGGAGAGTAGAAGAGTGCTGTTTTCTCAAAAGCAGAGTGTGTTTCTTGCAAGGCGAGCTAGCGTTTGTTTCCCAGTCCTAAACGGAGTTGAATCCCATGCAGTTTCTGGTCCTACGAGCAAGAGTTGTTTTCTGCTAAGAAGAGTCACTCTTGCGCTCCCATTGCCATACACAGTGCAAATAGCACTCGCGTCTGTTCCCAGCAAGTACAGTGTATTGGACTGAAGAGAAGCTACTGTTCTGGTCAGTTTCCTAAGCAGAGTTGAACTAGATATGCCCCGTGTGTGTAGGAAGCACAGTTCTTTTGTTCTGAGCAAGCTCACTGTTCTGGCCCTATAGGAAACACAGGAGAGTAGAAGAGTGCTGTTTTCTCAAAAGCAGAGTGTGTTTCTTGCAAGGCGAGCTAGCGTTTGTTTCCCAGTCCTAAACGGAGTTGAATCCCATGCAGTTTCTGGTCCTACGAGCAAGAGTTGTTTTCTGCTAAGAAGAGTCACTCTTGCGCTCCCATTGCCATACACAGTGCAAATAGCACTCGCGTCTGTTCCCAGCAAGTACAGTGTATTGGACTGAAGAGAAGCTACTGTTCTTGTCAGTTTCCTAAGCAGAGTTGAACTAGATATGCCCCGTGTGTGTAGGAAGCACAGTTCTTTTGTTCTGAGCAAGCTCACTGTTCTGGCCCTATAGGAAACACAGGAGAGTAGAAGAGTGCTGTTTTCTCAAAAGCAGAGTGTGTTTCTTGCAAGGCGAGCTAGCGTTTGTTTCCCAGTCCTAAACGGAGTTGAATCCCATGCAGTTTCTGGTCCTACGAGCAAGAGTTGTTTTCTGCTAAGAAGAGTCACTCTTGCGCTCCCATTGCCATACACAGTGCAAATAGCACTCGCGTCTGTTCCCAGCAAGTACAGTGTATTGGACTGAAGAGAAGCTACTGTTCTGGTCAGTTTCCTAAGCAGAGTTGAACTAGATATGCCCCGTGTGTGTAGGAAGCACAGTTCTTTTGTTCTGAGCAAGCTCACTGTTCTGGCCCTATAGGAAACACAGGAGAGTAGAAGAGTGCTGTTTTCTCAAAAGCAGAGTGTGTTTCTTGCAAGGCGAGCTAGCGTTTGTTTCCCAGTCCTAAACGGAGTTGAATCCCATGCAGTTTCTGGTCCTACGAGCAAGAGTTGTTTTCTGCTAAGAAGAGTCACTCTTGCGCTCCCATTGCCATACACAGTGCAAATAGCACTCGCGTCTGTTCCCAGCAAGTACAGTGTATTGGACTGAAGAGAAGCTACTGTTCTGTTCAGTTTCCTAAGCAGAGTTGAACTAGATATGCCCCGTGTGTGTAGGAAGCACAGTTCTTTTGTTCTGAGCAAGCTCACTGTTCTACCCCTATAGGAAACATAGGAGAGTAGAAGAGTGCTGTTTTCTCAAAAGCAGAGTGTGTTTCTTGCAAGGCGAGCTAGAGTTTGTTTCCCAGTCCTAAACGGAGTTGAATCCCATGCAGTTTCTGGTCCTACGAGCAAGAGTTGTTTTCTGCTAAGAAGAGTCACTATTGAGCTCCCATTGCCATACACAGTGCAAATAGCACTCGCGTCTGTTCCCAGCAAGTACAGTGTATTGGACTGAAGAGAAGCTACTGTTCTGGTCAGTTTCCTAAGCAGAGTTGAACTAGATATGCCCCGTGTGTGTAGGAAGCACAGTTCTTTTGTTCTGAGCAAGCTCACTGTTCTGGCCCTATAGGAAACACAGGAGAGTAGAAGAGTGCTGTTTTCTCAAAAGCAGAGTGTGTTTCTTGCAAGGCGAGCTAGCGTTTGTTTCCCAGTCCTAAACGGAGTTGAATCCCATGCAGTTTCTGGTCCTACGAGCAAGAGTTGTTTTCTGCTAAGAAGAGTCACTCTTGCGCTCCCATTGCCATACACAGTGCAAATAGCACTCGCGTCTGTTCCCAGCAAGTACAGTGTATTGGACTGAAGAGAAGCTACTGTTCTGGTCAGTTTCCTAAGCAGAGTTGAACTAGATATGCCCCGTGTGTGTAGGAAGCACAGTTCTTTTGTTCTGAGCAAGCTCACTGTTCTGGCCCTATAGGAAACACAGGAGAGTAGAAGAGTGCTGTTTTCTCAAAAGCAGAGTGTGTTTCTTGCAAGGCGAGCTAGCGTTTGTTTCCCAGTCCTAAACGGAGTTGAATCCCATGCAGTTTCTGGTCCTACGAGCAAGAGTTGTTTTCTGCTAAGAAGAGTCACTCTTGCGCTCCCATTGCCATACACAGTGCAAAGAGCACTCGCGTCTGTTCCCAGCAAGTACAGTGTATTGGACTGAAGAGAAGCTACTGTTCTGGTCAGTTTCCTAAGCAGAGTTGAACTAGATATGGCCCGTGTGTGTAGGAAGCACAGTTCTTTTGTTCTGAGCAAGCTCACTGTTCTGGCCCTATAGGAAACACAGGAGAGTAGAAGAGTGCTGTTTTCTCAAAAGCAGAGTGTGTTTCTTGCAAGGCGAGCTAGCGTTTGTTTCCCAGTCCTAAACGGAGTTGAATCCCATGCAGTTTCTGGTCCTACGAGCAAGAGTTGTTTTCTGCTAAGAAGAGTCACTCTTGCGCTCCCATTGCCATACACAGTGCAAATAGCACTCGCGTCTGTTCCCAGCAAGTACAGTGTATTGGACTGAAGAGAAGCTACTGTTCTGGTCAGTTTCCTAATCAGAGTTGAACTAGATATGCCCCGTGTGTGTAGGAAGCACAGTTCTTTTGTTCTGAGCAAGCTCACTGTTCTGGCCCTATAGGAAACACAGGAGAGTAGAAGAGTGCTGTTTTCTCAAAAGCAGAGTGTGTTTCTTGCAAGGCGAGCTAGCGTTTGTTTCCCAGTCCTAAACGGACTTGAATCCCATGCAGTTTCTGGTCCTACGAGCAAGAGTTGTTTTCTGCTAAGAAGAGTCACTCTTGCGCTCCCATTGCCATACACAGTGCAAATAGCACTCGCGTCTGTTCCCAGCAAGTACAGTGTATTGGACTGAAGAGAAGCTACTGTTCTTGTCTGTTTCCTAAGCAGAGTTGAACTAGATATGCCCCGTGTGTGTAGGAAGCACAGTTCTTTTGTTCTGAGCAAGCTCACTGTTCTGGCCCTATAGGAAACACAGGAGAGTAGAAGAGTGCTGTTTTCTCAAAAGCAGAGTGTGTTTCTTGCAAGGCGAGCTAGCGTTTGTTTCCCAGTCCTAAACGGAGTTGAATCCCATGCAGTTTCTGGTCCTACGAGCAAGAGTTGTTTTCTGCTAAGAAGAGTCACTCTTGCGCTCCCATTGCCATACACAGTGCAAATAGCACTCGCGTCTGTTCCCAGCAAGTACAGTGTATTGGACTGAAGAGAAGCTACTGTTCTGGTCAGTTTCCTAAGCAGAGTTGAACTAGATATGCCCCGTGTGTGTAGGAAGCACAGTTCTTTTGTTCTGAGCAAGCTCACTGTTCTGGCCCTATAGGAAACACAGGAGAGTAGAAGAGTGCTGTTTTCTCAAAAGCAGAGTGTGTTTCTTGCAAGGCAAGCTAGCGTTTGTTTCCCAGTCCTAAACGGAGTTGAATCCCATGCAGTTTCTGGTCCTACGAGCAAGAGTTGTTTTCTGCTAAGAAGAGTCACTCTTGAGCTCCCATTGCCATACACAGTGCAAATAGCACTCGCGTCTGTTCCCAGCAAGTACAGTGTATTGGACTGAAGAGAAGCTACTGTTCTGGTCAGTTTCCTAAGCAGAGTTGAACTAGATATGCCCCGTGTGTGTAGGAAGCACAGTTCTTTTGTTCTGAGCAAGCTCACTGTTCTGGCCCTATAGGAAACACAGGAGAGTAGAAGAGTGCTGTTTTCTCAAAAGCAGAGTGTGTTTCTTGCAAGGCGAGCTAGCGTTTGTTTCCCAGTCCTAAACGGAGTTGAATCCCATGCAGTTTCTGGTCCTACGAGCAAGAGTTGTTTTCTGCTAAGAAGAGTCACTCTTGAGCTCCCATTGCCATACACAGTGCAAATAGCACTCGCGTCTGTTCCCAGCAAGTACAGTGTATTGGACTGAAGAGAAGCTACTGTTCTGGTCAGTTTCCTAAGCAGAGTTGAACTAGATATGCCCCGTGTGTGTAGGAAGCACAGTTCTTTTGTTCTGAGCAAGCTCACTGTTCTGGCCCTATAGGAAACACAGGAGAGTAGAAGAGTGCTGTTTTCTCAAAAGCAGAGTGTGTTTCTTGCAAGGCGAGCTAGCGTTTGTTTCCCAGTCCTAAACGGAGTTGAATCCCATGCAGTTTCTGGTCCTACGAGCAAGAGTTGTTTTCTGCTAAGAAGAGTCACTCTTGCGCTCCCATTGCCATACACAGTGCAAAGAGCACTCGCGTCTGTTCCCAGCAAGTACAGTGTATTGGACTGAAGAGAAGCTACTGTTCTTGTCAGTTTCCTAAGCAGAGTTGAACTAGATATGCCCCGTGTGTGTAGGAAGCACAGTTCTTTTGTTCTGAGCAAGCTCACTGTTCTGGCCCTATAGGAAACACAGGAGAGTAGAAGAGTGCTGTTTTCTCAAAAGCAGAGTGTGTTTCTTGCAAGGCGAGCTAGCGTTTGTTTCCCAGTCCTAAACGGAGTTGAATCCCATGCAGTTTCTGGTCCTACGAGCAAGAGTTGTTTTCTGCTAAGAAGAGTCACTCTTGCGCTCCCATTGCCATACACAGTGCAAATAGCACTCGCGTCTGTTCCTAGCAAGTACAGTGTATTGGACTGCAGAGAAGCTACTGTTCTGGTCAGTTTCCTAAGCAGAGTTGAACTAGATATGCCCCGTGTGTGTAGGAAGCACAGTTCTTTTGTTCTGAGCAAGCTCAATGTTCTGGCCCTATAGGAAACACAGGAGAGTAGAAGAGTGCTGTTTTCTCAAAAGCAGAGTGTGTTTCTTGCAAGGCGAGCTAGCGTTTGTTTCCCAGTCCTAAACGGAGTTGAATCCCATGCAGTTTCTGGTCCTACGAGCAAGAGTTGTTTTCTGCTAAGAAGAGTCACTCTTGCGCTCCCATTGCCATACACAGTGCAAATAGCACTCGCGTCTGTTCCCAGCAAGTACAGTGTATTGGACTGAAGAGAAGCTACTGTTCTGGTCAGTTTCCTAAGCAGAGTTGAACTAGATATGCCCCGTGTGTGTAGGAAGCACAGTTCTTTTGTTCTGAGCAAGCTCACTGTTCTGGCCCTATAGGAAACACAGGAGAGTAGAAGAGTGCTGTTTTCTCAAAAGCAGAGTGTGTTTCTTGCAAGGCGAGCTAGCATTTGTTTCCCAGTCCTAAACGGACTTGAATCCCATGCAGTTTCTGGTCCTACGAGCAAGAGTTGTTTTCTGCTAAGAAGAGTCACTCTTGCGCTCCCATTGCCATACACAGTGCAAATAGCACTCGCGTCTGTTCCCAGCAAGTACAGTGTATTGGACTGAAGAGAAGCTACTGTTCTGGTCAGTTTCCTAAGCAGAGTTGAACTAGATATGCCCCGTGTGTGTAGGAAGCACAGTTCTTTTGTTCTGAGCAAGCTCAATGTTCTGGCCCTATAGGAAACACAAGAGAGTAGAAGAGTGCTGTTTTCTCAAAAGCAGAGTGTGTTTCTTGCAAGGCGAGCTAGCATTTGTTTCCCAGTCCTAAACGGAGTTGAATCCCATGCAGTTTCTGGTCCTACGAGCAAGAGTTGTTTTCTGCTAAGAAGAGTCACTCTTGCGCTCCCATTGCCATACACAGTGCAAATAGCACTCGCGTCTGTTCCCAGCAAGTACAGTGTATTGGACTGAAGAGAAGCTACTGTTCTTGTCTGTTTCCTAAGCAGAGTTGAACTAGATATGCCCCGTGTGTGTAGGAAGCACAGTTCTTTTGTTCTGAGCAAGCTCACTGTTCTGGCCCTATAGGAAACACAGGAGAGTAGAGGAGTGCTGTTTTCTCAAAAGCAGAGTGTGTTTCTTGCAAGGCGAGCTAGCGTTTGTTTCCCAGTCCTAAACGGAGTTGAATCCCATGCAGTTTCTGGTCCTACGAGCAAGAGTTGTTTTCTGCTAAGAAGAGTCACTCTTGCGCTCCCATTGCCATACACAGTGCAAATAGCACTCGCGTCTGTTCCAAGCAAGTACAGTGTATTGGACTGAAGAGAAGCTACTGTTCTGGTCAGTTTCCTAAGCAGAGTTGAACTAGATATGCCCCGTGTGTGTAGGAAGCACAGTTCTTTTGTTCTGAGCAAGCTCACTGTTCTGGCCCTATAGGAAACATAGGAGAGTAGAAGAGTGCTGTTTTCTCAAAAGCAGAGTGTGTTTCTTGCAAGGCAAGCTAGCGTTTGTTTCCCAGTCCTAAACGGAGTTGAATCCCATGCAGTTTCTGGTCCTACGAGCAAGAGTTGTTTTCTGCTAAGAAGAGTCACTCTTGCGCTCCCATTGCCATACACAGTGCAAATAGCACTCGCGTCTGTTCCCAGCAAGTACAGTGTATTGGACTGAAGAGAAGCTACTGTTCTTGTCAGTTTCCTAAGCAGAGTTGAACTAGATATGCCCCGTGTGTGTAGGAAGCACAGTTCTTTTGTTCTGAGCAAGCTCACTGTTCTGGCCCTATAGGAAACACAGGAGAGTAGAAGAGTGCTGTTTTCTCAAAAGCAGAGTGTGTTTCTTGCAAGGCGAGCTAGCGTTTGTTTCCCAGTCCTAAACGGAGTTGAATCCCATGCAGTTTCTGGTCCTACGAGCAAGAGTTGTTTTCTGCTAAGAAGAGTCACTCTTGCGCTCCCATTGCCATACACAGTGCAAATAGCACTCGCGTCTGTTCCCAGCAAGTACAGTGTATTGGACTGAAGAGAAGCTACTGTTCTTGTCAGTTTCCTAAGCAGAGTTGAACTAGATATGCCCCGTGTGTGTAGGAAGCACAGTTCTTTTGTTCTGAGCAAGCTCACTGTTCTGGCCCTATAGGAAACACAGGAGAGTAGAAGAGTGCTGTTTTCTCAAAAGCAGAGTGTGTTTCTTGCAAGGCGAGCTAGCATTTGTTTCCCAGTCCTAAACGGACTTGAATCCCATGCAGTTTCTGGTCCTACGAGCAAGAGTTGTTTTCTGCTAAGAAGAGTCACTCTTGCGCTCCCATTGCCATACACAGTGCAAATAGCACTCGCGTCTGTTCCCAGCAAGTACAGTGTATTGGACTGAAGAGAAGCTACTGTTCTGGTCAGTTTCCTAAGCAGAGTTGAACTAGATATGCCCCGTGTGTGTAGGAAGCACAGTTCTTTTGTTCTGAGCAAGCTCAATGTTCTGGCCCTATAGGAAACACAAGAGAGTAGAAGAGTGCTGTTTTCTCAAAAGCAGAGTGTGTTTCTTGCAAGGCGAGCTAGCGTTTGTTTCCCAGTCCTAAACGGAGTTGAATCCCATGCAGTTTCTGGTCCTACGAGCAAGAGTTGTTTTCTGCTAAGAAGAGTCACTCTTGCGCTCCCATTGCCATACACAGTGCAAATAGCACTCGCGTCTGTTCCCAGCAAGTACAGTGTATTGGACTGAAGAGAAGCTACTGTTCTTGTCTGTTTCCTAAGCAGAGTTGAACTAGATATGCCCCGTGTGTGTAGGAAGCACAATTCTTTTGTTCTGAGCAAGCTCACTGTTCTGGCCCTATAGGAAACACAGGAGAGTAGAGGAGTGCTGTTTTCTCAAAAGCAGAGTGTGTTTCTTGCAAGGCGAGCTAGCGTTTGTTTCCCAGTCCTAAACGGAGTTGAATCCCATGCAGTTTCTGGTCCTACGAGCAAGAGTTGTTTTCTGCTAAGAAGAGTCACTCTTGCGCTCCCATTGCCATACACAGTGCAAATAGCACTCGCGTCTGTTCCAAGCAAGTACAGTGTATTGGACTGAAGAGAAGCTACTGTTCTGGTCAGTTTCCTAAGCAGAGTTGAACTAGATATGCCCCTTGTGTGTAGGAAGCACAGTTCTTTTGTTCTGAGCAAGCTCACTGTTCTGGCCCTATAGGAAACATAGGAGAGTAGAAGAGTGCTGTTTTCTCAAAAGCAGAGTGTGTTTCTTGCAAGGCAAGCTAGCGTTTGTTTCCCAGTCCTAAACGGAGTTGAATCCCATGCAGTTTCTGGTCCTACGAGCAAGAGTTGTTTTCTGCTAAGAAGAGTCACTCTTGCGCTCCCATTGCCATACACAGTGCAAATAGCACTCGCGTCTGTTCCCAGCAAGTACAGTGTATTGGACTGAAGAGAAGCTACTGTTCTTGTCAGTTTCCTAAGCAGAGTTGAACTAGATATGCCCCGTGTGTGTAGGAAGCACAGTTCTTTTGTTCTGAGCAAGCTCACTGTTCTGGCCCTATAGGAAACACAGGAGAGTAGAAGAGTGCTGTTTTCTCAAAAGCAGAGTGTGTTTCTTGCAAGGCGAGCTAGCGTTTGTTTCCCAGTCCTAAACGGAGTTGAATCCCATGCAGTTTCTGGTCCTACGAGCAAGAGTTGTTTTCTGCTAAGAAGAGTCACTCTTGCGCTCCCATTGCCATACACAGTGCAAATAGCACTCGCGTCTGTTCCCAGCAAGTACAGTGTATTGGACTGAAGAGAAGCTACTGTTCTTGTCAGTTTCCTAAGCAGAGTTGAACTAGATATGCCCCGAGTGTGTAGGAAGCACAGTTCTTTTGTTCTGAGCAAGCTCACTGTTCTGGCCCTATAGGAAACACAGGAGAGTAGAAGAGTGCTGTTTTCTCAAAAGCAGAGTGTGTTTCTTGCAAGGCGAGCTAGCGTTTGTTTCCCAGTCCTAAGCGGAGTTGAATCCCATGCAGTTTCTGGTCCTACGAGCAAGAGTTGTTTTCTGCTAAGAAGAGTCACTCTTGCGCTCCCATTGCCATACACAGTGCAAATAGCACTCGCGTCTGTTCCCAGCAAGTACAGTGTATTGGACTGCAGAGAAGCTACTGTTCTGGTCAGTTTCCTAAGCAGAGTTGAACTAGATATGCCCCGAGTGTGTAGGAAGCACAGTTCTTTTGTTCTGAGCAAGCTCAATGTTCTGGCCCTATAGGAAACACAGGAGAGGAGAAGAGTGCTGTTCTCTCAAAAGCAGAGTGGGTTTCTTGCAAGGCGAGCTAGCGTTTGTTTCCCAGTCCTAAACGGAGTTGAATCCCATGCAGATTCTGGTCCTACGAGCAAGAGTTGTTTTCTGCTAAGAAGAGTCACTCTTGCGCTCCCATTGCCATACACAGTGCAAATAGCACTCGCGTCTGTTCCCAGCAAGTACAGTATATTGGACTGAAGAGAAGCTACTGTTCTTGTCAGTTTCCTAAGCAGAGTTGAACTAGATATGCCCCGTGTGTGTAGGAAGCACAGTTCTTTCGTTCTGAGCAAGCTCAATGTTCTGGCCCTATAGGAAACACAGGAGAGGAGAAGAGTGCTGTTTTCTCAAAAGCAGAGTGTGTTTCTTGCAAGGCGAGCTAGCGTTTGTTTCCCAGTCCTAAACGGAGTTGAATCCCATGCAGTTTCTGGTCCTACGAGCAAGAGTTGTTTTCTGCTAAGAAGAGTCACTATTGCGCTCCCATTGCCATACACAGTGCAAATAGCACTCGCGTCTGTTCCCAGCAAGTACAGTGTATTGGACTGAAGAGAAGCTACTGTTCTTGTCTGTTTCCTAAGCAGAATTGAACTAGATATGCCCCGTGTGTGTAGGAAGCACAGTTCTTTTGTTCTGAGCAAGCTCACTGTTCTGGCCCTATAGGAAACACAGGAGAGTAGAAGAGTGCTGTTTTCTCAAAAGCAGAGTGTGTTTCTTGCAAGGCGAGCTAGCGTTTGTTTCCCAGTCCTAAACGGAGTTGAATCCCATGCAGTTTCTGGTCCTACGAGCAAGAGTTGTTTTCTGCTAAGAAGAGTCACTCTTGCGCTCCCATTGCCATACACAGTGCAAATAGCACTCGCGTCTGTTCCAAGCAAGTACAGTGTATTGGACTGAAGAGAAGCTACTGTTCTTGTCAGTTTCCTAAGCAGAGTTGAACTAGATATGCCCCGTGTGTGTAGGAAGCACAGTTCTTTTGTTCTGAGCAAGCTCACTGTTCTGGCCCTATAGGAAACATAGGAGAGTAGAAGAGTGCTGTTTTCTCAAAAGCAGAGTGTGTTTCTTGCAAGGCAAGCTAGCGTTTGTTTCCCAGTCCTAAACGGAGTTGAATCCCATGCAGTTTCTGGTCCTACGAGCAAGAGTTGTTTTCTGCTAAGAAGAGTCACTCTTGCGCTCCCATTGCCATACACAGTGCAAATAGCACTCGCGTCTGTTCCCAGCAAGTACAGTGTATTGGACTGAAGAGAAGCTACTGTTCTGGTCAGTTTCCTAAGCAGAGTTGAACTAGATATGCCCCGTTTGTGTAGTAAGCACAGTTCTTTTGTTCTGAGCAAGCTCACTGTTCTGGCCCTATAGGAAACACAGGAGAGTAGAAGAGTGCTGTTTTCTCAAAAGCAGAGTGTGTTTCTTGCAAGGCGAGCTAGCGTTTGTTTCCCAGTCCTAAACGGAGTTGAATCCCATGCAGTTTCTGGTCCTACGAGCAAGAGTTGTTTTCTGCTAAGAAGAGTCACTCTTGCGCTCCCATTGCCATACACAGTGCAAATAGCACTCGCGTCTGTTCCCAGCAAGTACAGTGTATTGGACTGAAGAGAAGCTACTGTTCTTGTCAGTTTCCTAAGCAGAGTTGAACTAGATATGCCCCGTGTGTGTAGGAAGCACAGTTCTTTTGTTCTGAGCAAGCTCACTGTTCTGGCCCTATAGGAAACACAGGAGAGTAGAAGAGTGCTGTTTTCTCAAAAGCAGAGTGTGTTTCTTGCAAGGCGAGCTAGCGTTTGTTTCCCAGTCCTAAGCGGAGTTGAATCCCATGCAGTTTCTGGTCCTACGAGCAAGAGTTGTTTTCTGCTAAGAAGAGTCACTCTTGCGCTCCCATTGCCATACACAGTGCAAATAGCACTCGCCTCTGTTCCCAGCAAGTACAGTGTATTGGACTGCAGAGAAGCTACTGTTCTGGTCAGTTTCCTAAGCAGAGTTGAACTAGATATGCCCCGAGTGTGTAGGAAGCACAGTTCTTTTGTTCTGAGCAAGCTCAATGTTCTGGACCTATAGGAAACACAGGAGAGGAGAAGAGTGCTGTTTTCTCAAAAGCAGAGTGGGTTTCTTGCAAGGCGAGCTAGCGTTTCTTTCCCAGTCCTAAACGGAGTTGAATCCCATGCAGATTCTGGTCCTACGAGCAAGAGTTGTTTTCTGCTAAGAAGAGTCACTCTTGCGCTCCCATTGCCATACACAGTGCAAATAGCACTCGCGTCTGTTCCCAGCAAGTACAGTGTATTGGACTGAAGAGAAGCTACTGTTCTGGTCAGTTTCCTAAGCAGAGTTGAACTAGATATGCCCCGTGTGTGTAGGAAGCACAGTTCTTTTGTTCTGAGCAAGCTCACTGTTCTGGCCCTATAGGAAACACAGGAGAGTAGAAGAGTGCTGTTTTCTCAAAAGCAGAGTGTGTTTCTTGCAAGGCGAGCTAGCGTTTGTTTCCCAGTCCTAAACGGAGTTGAATCCCATGCAGTTTCTGGTCCTACGAGCAAGAGTTGTTTTCTGCTAAGAAGAGTCACTCTTGCGCTCCCATTGCCATACACAGTGCAAAAAGCACTCGCGTCTGTTCCTAGCAAGTACAGTGTATTGGACTGCAGAGAAGCTACTGTTCTGGTCAGTTTCCTAAGCAGAGTTGAACTAGATATGCCCCGTGTGTGTAGGAAGCACAGTTCTTTTGTTCTGAGCAAGCTCACTGTTCTGGCCCTATAGGAAACACAGGAGAGTAGAAGAGTGCTGTTTTCTCAAAAGCAGAGTGTGTTTCTTGCAAGGCGAGCTAGCGTTTGTTTCCCAGTCCTAAGCGGAGTTGAATCCCATGCAGTTTCTGGTCCTACGAGCAAGAGTTGTTTTCTGCTAAGAAGAGTCACTCTTGCGCTCCCATTGCCATACACAGTGCAAATAGCACTCGCGTCTGTTCCCAGCAAGTACAGTGTATTGGACTGCAGAGAAGCTACTGTTCTGGTCAGTTTCCTAAGCAGAGTTGAACTAGATATGCCCCGAGTGTGTAGGAAGCACAGTTCTTTTGTTCTGAGCAAGCTCAATGTTCTGGCCCTATAGGAAACACAGGAGAGGAGAAGAGTGCTGTTCTCTCAAAAGCAGAGTGGGTTTCTTGCAAGGCGAGCTAGCGTTTGTTTCCCAGTCCTAAACGGAGTTGAATCCCATGCAGATTCTGGTCCTACGAGCAAGAGTTGTTTTCTGCTAAGAAGAGTCACTCTTGCGCTCCCATTGCCATACACAGTGCAAATAGCACTCGCGTCTGTTCCCAGCAAGTACAGTATATTGGACTGAAGAGAAGCTACTGTTCTTGTCAGTTTCCTAAGCAGAGTTGAACTAGATATGCCCCGTGTGTGTAGGAAGCACAGTTCTTTTGTTCTGAGCAAGCTCAATGTTCTGGCCCTATAGGAAACACAGGAGAGGAGAAGAGTGCTGTTTTCTCAAAAGCAGAGTGTGTTTCTTGCAAGGCGAGCTAGCGTTTGTTTCCCAGTCCTAAACGGAGTTGAATCCCATGCAGTTTCTGGTCCTACGAGCAAGAGTTGTTTTCTGCTAAGAAGAGTCACTCTTGCGCTCCCATTGCCATACACAGTGCAAATAGCACTCGCGTCTGTTCCCAGCAAGTACAGTGTATTGGACTGAAGAGAAGCTACTGTTCTGGTCAGTTTCCTAAGCAGAGTTGAACTAGATATGCCCCGTTTGTGTAGTAAGCACAGTTCTTTTGTTCTGAGCAAGCTCACTGTTCTGGCCCTATAGGAAACACAGGAGAGTAGAAGAGTGCTGTTTTCTCAAAAGCAGAGTGTGTTTCTTGCAAGGCGAGCTAGCGTTTGTTTCCCAGTCCTAAACGGAGTTGAATCCCATGCAGTTTCTGGTCCTACGAGCAAGAGTTGTTTTCTGCTAAGAAGAGTCACTCTTGCGCTCCCATTGCCATACACAGTGCAAATAGCACTCGCGTCTGTTCCCAGCAAGTACAGTGTATTGGACTGAAGAGAAGCTACTGTTCTTGTCAGTTTCCTAAGCAGAGTTGAACTAGATATGCCCCGTGTGTGTAGGAAGCACAGTTCTTTTGTTCTGAGCAAGCTCACTGTTCTGGCCCTATAGGAAACACAGGAGAGTAGAAGAGTGCTGTTTTCTCAAAAGCAGAGTGTGTTTCTTGCAAGGCGAGCTAGCGTTTGTTTCCCAGTCCTAAGCGGAGTTGAATCCCATGCAGTTTCTGGTCCTACGAGCAAGAGTTGTTTTCTGCTAAGAAGAGTCACTCTTGCGCTCCCATTGCCATACACAGTGCAAATAGCACTCGCGTCTGTTCCCAGCAAGTACAGTGTATTGGACTGCAGAGAAGCTACTGTTCTGGTCAGTTTCCTAAGCAGAGTTGAACTAGATATGCCCCGAGTGTGTAGGAAGCACAGTTCTTTTGTTCTGAGCAAGCTCAATGTTCTGGACCTATAGGAAACACAGGAGAGGAGAAGAGTGCTGTTTTCTCAAAAGCAGAGTGGGTTTCTTGCAAGGCGAGCTAGCGTTTGTTTCCCAGTCCTAAACGGAGTTGAATCCCATGCAGATTCTGGTCCTACGAGCAAGAGTTGTTTTTCTGCTAAGAAGAGTCACTCTTGCGCTCCCATTGCCATACACAGTGCAAATAGCACTCGCGTCTGTTCCCAGCAAGTACAGTGTATTGGACTGAAGAGAAGCTACTGTTCTGGTCAGTTTCCTAAGCAGAGTTGAACTAGATATGCCCCGTGTGTGTAGGAAGCACAGTTCTTTTGTTCTGAGCAAGCTCACTGTTCGGCCCTATAGGAAACACAGGAGAGTAGAAGAGTGCTGTTTTCTCAAAAGCAGAGTGTGTTTCTTGCAAGGCGAGCTAGCGTTTGTTTCCCAGTCCTAAACGGAGTTGAATCCCATGCAGTTTCTGGTCCTACGAGGAAGTTGTTTTCTGCTAAGAAGAGTCACTCTTGCGCTCCCATTGCCATACACAGTGCAAATAGCACTCGCGTCTGTTCCCAGCAAGTACAGTGTATTGGACTGAAGAGAAGCTACTGTTCTTGTCAGTTTCCTAAGCAGAGTTGAACTAGATATGCCCCGTGTGTGTAGGAAGCACAGTTCTTTTGTTCTGAGCAAGCTCACTGTTCTGGCCCTATAGGAAACACAGGAGAGTAGAAGAGTGCTGTTTTCTCAAAAGCAGAGTGTGTTTCTTGCAAGGCGAGCTAGCGTTTGTTTCCCAGTCCTAAACGGAGTTGAATCCCATGCAGTTTCTGGTCCTACGAGCAAGAGTTGTTTTCTGCTAAGAAGAGTCACTCTTGCGCACCCATTGCCATACACAGTGCAAAAAGCACTCGCGTCTGTTCCTAGCAAGTACAGTGTATTGGACTGCAGAGAAGCTACTGTTCTGGTCAGTTTCCTAAGCAGAGTTGAACTAGATATGCCCGTGTGTGTAGGAAGCACAGTTCTTTTGTTCTGAGCAAGCTCACTGTTCTGGCCCTATAGGAACACAGGAGAGTAGAAGAGTGCTGTTTTCTCAAAAGCAGAGTGTGTTTCTTGCAAGGCGAGCTAGCGTTTGTTTCCAGTCCTAAGCGGAGTTGAATCCCATGCAGTTTCTGGTCCCTACGAGCAAGAGTTGTTTTCTGCTAAGAAGAGTCACTCTTGCGCTCCCATTGCCATACACAGTGCAAATAGCACTCGCGTCTGTTCCCAGCAAGTACAGTGTATTGGACTGCAGAGAAGCTACTGTTCTGGTCAGTTTCCTAAGCAGAGTTGAACTAGATATGCCCCGAGTGTGTAGGAAGCACAGTTCTTTTGTTCTGAGCAAGCTCAATGTTCTGGCCCTATAGGAACACAGAGAGGAGAAGAGTGCTGTTCTCTCAAAAGCAGAGTGGGTTCTTGCAAGGCGAGCTAGCGTTTGTTTCCCAGTCCTAAACGGAGTTGAATCCCATGCAGATTCTGGTCCTACGAGCAAGAGTTGTTTTCTGCTAAGAAGAGTCACTCTTGCGCTCCCATTGCCATACACAGTGCAAATAGCACTCGCGTCTGTTCCCAGCAAGTACAGTATATTGGACTGAAGAGAAGCTACTGTTCTTGTCAGTTTCCTAAGCAGAGTTGAACTAGATATGCCCCGCGTGTGTGTAGGAAGCACAGTTCTTTTGTTCTGAGCAAGCTCAATGTTCTGGCCCTATAGGAAAACACAGGAGAGGAGAAGAGTGCTGTTTTCTCAAAAGCAGAGTGTGTTTCTTGCAAGGCGAGCTAGCGTTTGTTTCCCAGTCCTAAACGGAGTTGAATCCCATGCAGTTTCTGGTCCTACGAGCAAGAGTTGTTTTCTGCTAAGAAGAGTCACTCTTGCGCTCCCATTGCCATACACAGTGCAAATAGCACTCGCGTCTGTTCCCAGCAAGTACAGTGTATTGGACTGAAGAGAAGCTACTGTTCTTGTCAGTTTCCTAAGCAGAGTTGAACTAGATATGCCCCGTGTGTGTAGGAAGCACAGTTCTTTTGTTCTGAGCAAGCTCACTGTTCTGGCCCTATAGGAAACACAGGAGAGTAGAAGAGTGCTGTTTTCTCAAAAGCAGAGTGTGTTTCTTGCAAGGCGAGCTAGCGTTTGTTTCCCAGTCCTAAACGGACTTGAATCCCATGCAGTTTCTGGTCCTACGAGCAAGAGTTGTTTTCTGCTAAGAAGAGTCACTCTTGCGCTCCATTGCCATACACAGTGCAAATAGCACTCGCGTCTGTTCCCAGCAAGTACAGTGTATTGGACTGAAGAGAAGCTACTGTTCTGGTCAGTTTCCTAAGCAGAGTTGAACTGGATATGCCCGTGTGTGTAGGAAGCACAGTTCTTTTGTTCTGAGCAAGCTCAATGTTCTGGCCCTATAGGAAACACAAGAGAGTAGAAGAGTGCTGTTTTCTCAAAAGCAGAGTGTGTTTCTTGCAAGGCGAGCTAGCGTTTGTTTCCCAGTCCTAAACGGAGTTGAATCCCATGCAGTTTCTGGTCCTACGAGCAAGAGTTGTTTTCTGCTAAGAAGAGTCACTATTGCGCTCCCATTGCCATACACAGTGCAAATAGCACTCGCGTCTGTTCCCAGCAAGTACAGTGTATTGGACTGAAGAGAAGCTACTGTTCTGGTCTGTTTCCTAAGCAGAGTTGAACTAGATATGCCCCGTGTGTGTAGGAAGCACAGTTCTTTTGTTCTGAGCAAGCTCAATGTTCTGGCCCTATAGGAACACAGGAGAGGAGAAGAGTGCTGTTTTCTCAAAAGCAGAGTGTGTTTCTTGCAAGGCGAGCTAGCGTTTGTTTCCCAGTCCTAAACGGAGTTGAATCCCATGCCAGTTTCTGGTCCTACGAGCAAGAGTTGTTTTCTGCTAAGAAGAGTCACTCTTGCGCTCCCATTGCCATACACAGTGCAAATAGCACTCGCGTCTGTTCCCAGCAAGTACAGTGTATTGGACTGAAGAGAAGCTACTGTTCTGGTCAGTTTCCTAAGCAGAGTTGAACTAGATATGCCCCGTGTGTGTAGGAAGCACAGTTCTTTTGTTCTGAGCAAGCTCACTGTTCTGGCCCTATAGGAAACACAGGAGAGTAGAAGAGTGCTGTTTTCTCAAAAGCAGAGTGTGTTTCTTGCAAGGGCGAGCTAGCGTTTGTTTTCCCAGTCCTAAACGGACTTGAATCCCATGCAGTTTCTGGTCTACGAGCAGAGTTGTTTTCTGCTAAGAAGAGTCACTCTTGCGCTCCCATTGCCATACACAGTGCAAATAGCACTCGCGTCTGTTCCCAGCAAGTACAGTGTATTGGACTGAAGAGAAGCTACTGTTCTGGTCAGTTTCCTAAGCAGAGTTGAACTGGATATGCCCCGTGTGTGTAGGAAGCACAGTTCTTTTGTTCTGAGCAAGCTCAATGTTCTGGCCCTATAGGAAACACAAGAGAGTAGAAGAGTGCTGTTTTCTCAAAAGCAGAGTGTGTTTCTTGCAAGGCGAGCTAGCGTTTGTTTCCCAGTCCTAAACGGAGTTGAATCCATGCAGTTTCTGGTCCTACGAGCAAGAGTTGTTTTCTGCTAAGAAGAGTCACTCTTGCGCTCCCATTGCCATACACAGTGCAAATAGCACTCGCGTCTGTTCCAGCAAGTACAGTGTATTGGACTGAAGAGAAGCTACTGTTCTGGTCAGTTTCCTAAGCAGAGTTGAACTAGATATGCCCCGTTTGTGTAGTAAGCACAGTTCTTTTGTTCTGAGCAAGCTCACTGTTCTGGCCCTATAGGAAACACAGGAGAGTAGAAGAGTGCTGTTTTCTCAAAAGCAGAGTGTGTTTCTTGCAAGGCGAGCTAGCGTTTGTTTCCCAGTCCTAAACGGAGTTGAATCCCATGCAGTTTCTGGGTCCTACGAGCAAGAGTTGTTTTCTGCTAAGAAGAGTCACTCTTGCGCTCCCATTGCCATACACAGTGCAAATAGCACTCGCGTCTGTTCCCAGCAAGTACAGTGTATTGGACTGAAGAGAAGCTACTGTTCTTGTCAGTTTCCTAAGCAGAGTTGAACTAGATATGCCCCGTGTGTGTAGGAAGCACAGTTCTTTAGTTCTGAGCAAGCTCACTGTTCTGGCCCTATAGGAAACACAGGAGAGTAGAAGAGTGCTGTTTTCTCAAAGCAGAGTGTGTTTCTTGCAAGGCGAGCTAGCGTTTGTTTCCCAGTCCTAAGCGGAGTTGAATCCCATGCAGTTTCTGGTCCTACGAGCAAGAGTTGTTTTCTGCTAAGAAGAGTCACTCTTGCGCTCCCATTGCCATACACAGTGCAAATAGCACTCGCGTCTGTTCCAGCAAGTACAGTGTATTGGACTGCAGAGAAGCTACTGTTCTGGTCAGTTTCCTAAGCAGAGTTGAACTAGATATGCCCCGTGTGTGTAGGAAGCACAGTTCTTTTGTTCTGAGCAAGCTCAATGTTCTGGACCTATAGGAAACACAGGAGAGGAGAAGAGTGCTGTTTTCTCAAAACGCAGAGTGGGTTTCTTGCAAGGCGAGCTAGCGTTTGTTTCCCAGTCCTAAACGGAGTGAATCCATGCAGATTCTGGTCCTACGAGCAAGAGTTGTTTTCTGCTAAGAAGAGTCACTCTTGCGCTCCCATTGCCATACACAGTGCAAATAGCACTCGCGTCTGTTCCCAGCAAGTACAGTGTATTGGACTGAAGAGAAGCTACTATTCTGGTCAGTTTCCTAAGCAGAGTTGAACTAGATATGCCCCGTGTGTGTAGGAAGCACAGTTCTTTTTGTTCTGAGCAAGCTCAGCTTCTGGCCCTATAGGAAACACAGGAGAGTAGAAGAGTGCTGTTTTCTCAAAAGCAGAGTGTGTTTCTTGCAAGGCGAGCTAGCGTTTGTTTCCCAGTCCTAAACGGAGTTGAATCCCATGCAGTTTCTGGTCCTACGAGCAAGAGTTGTTTTTCTGCTAAGAAGAGTCACTCTTGCGCTCCCATTGCCATACACAGTGCAAATAGCACTCGCGTCTGTTCCCAGCAAGTACAGTGTATTGGACTGAAGAGAAGCTACTGTTCTGGTCAGTTTCCTAAGCAGAGTTGAACTAGATATGCCCGTGTGTGTAGGAAGCACAGTTCTTTTGTTCTGAGCAAGCTCACTGTTCTGGCCCTATAGGAAACACAGGAGAGTAGAAGAGTGCTGTTTTCTCAAAAGCAGAGTGTGTTTCTTGCAAGGCGAGCTAGCGTTTGTTTCCCAGTCCTAAACGGAGTTGAATCCCATGCAGTTTCTGGTCCTACGAGCAAGAGTTGTTTTCTGCTAAGAAGGAGTCACTATTGCGCTCCCATTGCCATACACAGTGCAAATAGCACTCGCGTCTGTTCCCAGCAAGTACAGTGTATTGGACTGAAGAGAAGCTACTGTTCTTGTCTGTTTCCTAAGCAGAGTTGAACTAGATATGCCCCGTGTGTGTAGGAAGCACAGTTCTTTTGTTCTGAGCAAGCTCACTGTTCTGGCCCTATAGGAACACAGGAGAGTAGAAGAGTGCTGTTTTCTCAAAAGCAGAGTGTGTTTCTTGCAAGGCGAGCTAGCATTTGTGTTCCCAGTCCTAAACGGAGTTGAATCCCATGCAGTTTCTGGTCCTACGAGCAAGAGTTGTTTTCTGCTAAGAGAGTCACTCTTGTGCTCCCATTGCCATACACAGTGCAAATAGCACTCGCGTCTGTTCCCAGCAAGTACAGTGTATTGGACTGAAGAGAAGCTACTGTTCTGGTCAGTTTCCTAAGCAGAGTTGAACTAGATATGGCCCGTGTGTGTAGGAAGCACAGTTCTTTTGTTCTGAGCAAGCTCACTGTTCTACCCTATAGGAAACATAGGAGAGTAGAAGAGTGCTGTTTCTCAAAAGCAGAGTGTGTTTCTTGCAAGGCAAGCTAGTGTTTGTTTCCCAGTCCTAACGGAGTTGAATCCCATGCAGTTTCTGGTCCTACGAGCAAGAGTTGTTTTCTGCTAAGAAGAGTCACTCTTGCGCTCCCATTGCCATACACAGTGCAAATAGCACTCGCGTCTGTTCCCAGCAAGTACAGTGTATTGGACTGAAGAGAAGCTACTGTTCTGGTCAGTTTCCTAAGCAGAGTTGAACTAGATATGCCCCGTGTGTGTAGGAAGCACAGTTCTTTTGTTCTGAGCAAGCTCAATGTTCTGGCCATATAGGAAACACAAGAGAGTAGAAGAGTGCTGTTTTCTCAAAAGCAGAGTGTGTTTCTTGCAAGGCGAGCTAGCGTTTGTTTCCCAGTCCTAAACGGAGTTGAATCCATGCAGTTTCTGGTCCTACGAGCAAGAGTTGTTTTCTGCTAAGAAGAGTCACTCTTGCGCTCCCATTGCCATACACAGTGCAAATAGCACTCGCGTCTGTTCCCAGCAAGTACAGTGTATTGGACTGAAGAGAAGCTACTGTTCTGGTCAGTTCTAAGCAGAGTTGAACTAGATATGCCCCGTGTGTGTAGGAAGCACAGTTCTTTTGTTCTGAGCAAGCTCACTGTTCTGGCCCTATAGGAAACACAGGAGAGTAGAAGAGTGCTGTTTTCTCAAAAGCAGAGTGTGTTTTCTTGCAAGGCGAGCTAGCGTTTGTTTCCCAGTCCTAAACGGAGTTGAATCCCATGCAGTTTTCTGGTCCTACGAGCAAGAGTTGTTTTCTGCTAAGAAGAGTCACTCTTGCGCTCCCATTGCCATACACAGTGCAAATAGCACTCGCGTCTGTTCCAAGCAAGTACAGTGTATTGGACTGAAGAGAAGCTACTGTTCTGGGTCAGTTTCCTAAGCAGAGTTGAACTAGCTATGCCCCGTGTGTGTAGGAAGCACAGTTCTTTTGTTCTGAGCAAGCTCACTGTTCTGGCCCTATAGGAAACATAGGAGAGTAGAAGAGTGCTGTTTTCTCAAAAGCAGAGTGTGTTTCTTGCAAGGCAAGCTAGCGTTGTTTCCCAGTCCTAAACGGACTTGAATCCCATGCAGTTTCTGGTCCTACGAGCAAGAGTTGTTTTTCTGCTAAGAAGAGTCACTCTTGCGCTCCCATTGCCATACACAGTGCAAATAGCACTCGCGTCTGTTCCCAGCAAGTACAGTGTATTGGACTGAAGAGAAGCTACTGTTCTGGTCAGTTTCCTAAGCAGAGTTGAACTAGATATGCCCCGTGTGTGTAGGAAGCACAGTTCTTTTGTTCTGAGCAAGCTCACTGTTCTGGCCCTATAGGAAACACAGGAGAGTAGAAGAGTGCTGTTTTCTCAAAAGCAGAGTGTGTTTCTTGCAAGGCGAGCTAGCGTTTGTTTCCCAGTCCTAAACGGAGTTGAATCCCATGCAGTTTCTGGTCTACGAGCAAGAGTTGTTTTCTGCTAAGAAGAGTCACTCTTGCGCTCCCATTGCCATACACAGTGCAAATAGCACTCGCGTCTGTTCCCAGCAAGTACAGTGTATTGGACTGAAGAGAAGCTACTGTTCTTGTCAGTTTCCTAAGCAGAGTTGAACTAGATATGCCCCGTGTGTGTAGGAAGCACAGTTCTTTTGTTCTGAGCAAGCTCACTGTTCTGGCCCTATAGGAAACACAGGAGAGTAGAAGAGTGCTGTTTT